>NW_018396594.1:0-11096 GCF_000003195.3 Sorghum bicolor | reverse complement strand
TCAGCTGGCTAGGTAAACTAAGGAAAAATTGTCATGTGTTAGTTTCAATTTTTATAGAGAGAAACATGCCCTATCTGCTGAAATTCAAGGCTCATAATACTTCACGATGAAAAAGAGAAGGTGCACATGCAAAGAGCACTATGGTTTATGTACTGAAACTGACTTCACAGCCACCTGCTATATAGTAATCCTACAAGCAATTTCAAGTAATACATTGATAGTAAATCACATGATCTAGTCTAAAATTAAATTTTGTTCAGATCTAAAAAAAAATTAGATCTGTGGTATATCTATACTATTTCTACTGGCATAAAACTGAGAAAGAGATGTCTGAAAATTATTTTCCTAGTTATAATAAGGACTTGGCATGTTGTGGAGTATGAATGGTTCATCCTATTGGTGACTTATAATAAGTACTGTACCATGCTAAAAATATATTTGATACTCTAATGTATAGTGTAGATAGGAAGGAATTAACTATGGAAAATCATAACTAAGAGGAGATATGACAGGTCCACAAAATAAAATACAACCTGAATCATGTTCTAGAAACCACGCTAAGGTCTTCTAAATAGCTAATTAATTGTCAGAGAGAGGATTTTGGTTCCATGTATATGGTTGCTCACTAGAAAGACTCAGAAGTCGCATGAAGACCGAATCGACTTCCCCTTTAGCTGTAGCCCTATCGATCTTCCATGTGCACTATCCAGTAATCTTCTCTTTCTCGAGCAGCTCTAGGGTAAGTGATTTGCCCTCCCAAATAAACCAACCCTAGATCCAAGAGAAGCAGATTGTAATCTATCGGAACTGTAGGAAGGGGAAGAAATCAAATTCGACCTGCGATCCAGTACATGAATGAAAAATAGGAGGAAAGAAACCACCTGTCATCGAATTTCCACAGATTCGCCACCGGCATGGCTTCCTTCACGTGCTCCTCGAGCTAGATCTAGAGGATGACAGGGGGACAAGGCTAGGGAAGGGAACCACGGCCTCAAGAGCTGTCTCCATGAGTACTAGCGTGCGATGAAGTGGAGGGAGCGGTGAAGGGAGCAGAGAGGGTGAGGGTGGGCGGGCTGGTGGTGGAGGCGGAGCGAGGCGGCGTGCCCAGAGCGTAGCGGAGGCGGAGGTTGCGGCATGCGGCATGCGGACTGGTTCTGTCCATGTGTTGGAGTTGGACGTGGTGTGCGTCCGTGTGGGGCTGAGGAGATAAGGTTTAGGTTTTTTTTATTTTCTAGTATTTTCTTTCTTTTTTGTCGCTGGAAACCAACCCTGGTTTAGATTTGGTTTTTGGTTTGGCGCTGAACGCTTGGGCATGCGGGAGAATTAGGCTCATAGTCTTTTTTGATATAATATTTCTGTGTGTTGGAGAAACACCGTGAAACGACCTAGATTTTTCCACAAAGGGGAAAATCCACAGGTTCGAATTATAATGTGATAATTCAGAAATTGAGCCATCACATTATCATATATCAGCTGTTATCATAGTCATACATTGTAGAAAAACAAAATTACAACACATTTACTTTACAACTCTTGGTCAACAAGCCTATTACATCATTTTTCTAGCGGAAACACACACGGCTTGGAGCTGGGCCGCTGGGTGGCTTGGGCCAAGGCCCCGGTGGAGGAGGGGGGGGTGCGAACAGGCCGAGTCAGGGAGGGGTGGAGAGCAGGCTGGGCCGGATGCGGGAGGTGGGCCACGCAAGGGTGCTGGGCCGAGGGAGCGCCAGCACGAGCTGGGCTGGGAGAAAGGAGCTGGGGCGATTGGGCCAAATGGTTTTCCTCATTTTTGATTTACTGAAACAGAGAGGGAATCAAAGTGATTTGACGGAGATTCAATTAGATACGGAAATGAATTCGGAGGAATATATAAGAGAGATTCAAGAAGAGATTTAAAGGGATTCATGAGAGGTGCCAAGGAGGTGAGAGAGATCACGAAGGATTGGAAAGGAGTTGCTACGAATTCAAGATAGATTCACCGGTAGAGATTTGCGATGAGATCAACAAGAGAAAAGGTTTGAGAAGGGAATTTCGGGAGGAGTTCAAAAAGGATCAAAAGGAGTTTGAGACGTACTCCAACGAAAAGGTTGAGAAGGGATTCGCTTCGCCTTTGAGATAGGCTCAACAGAGATTCAGAAAGACTTTGCTATGGATTTGTGCACTCCAAAAGGAACTTAAAACCCTAAGCAAAACCCAACTTAAGATGACTCGCGAACAAGAGCACTCACCTACAAGCAAATCTACATGTATGCCACGATTTGTTAACGGGATAGGATCGAGTTAGACCTAAAAACTATATGATTCACACGATTACAGGAAAAATTTTAAAAAGCTCGTATTTTTGGTTTCCATAAAAATCCGGGATGTTACAGTCCACCCACCTTATAGGAATCTCGTCCCCGAGATTTAGGCGTCGCTCGGTCGGTGAAGAGGTGGGGTTACTGTTTCCAAAGTTCTTCTTACTTCTGAGCTGTTTCACTATCAGAAAGATGGCTCCACAAACCTTTTCCATGTGGGGGCGAGTCATGTTCAGGATGTATCCAAGGCTCACTCGCTGGTGTTGGGTATCCAAATTCTTACACCGAGGCAATGGGGTATCCACGAATCGCACCGGGTTTATGAACATCTGGCTCTCAAAGTTAAGACTATTTTTAGTTGGCCTAGATCATCGTGTTCAACCTTATCGTCCACTTGCTTGATACTCTTCCAAGGACTGGCGTCTGATCAACAAAAGGTATGGCGGGCTCAAGTTAGCTAGGGTTATTGCCTTTCACCAGCCTTTTTTTTAAAAGAGACCTCAAACTGAAGAGAGCTTTTGAAGAGGGTTGAAATCGATGCAGGTTTTGAAAACCAATTCTCTTGATTGATTTTTTTTTATATACTTTTTTTGAGTGACTTCAAATCAGGAGGTTTGAAACTCATTTATTTTATTATTCTTTTTAAACAAGGTATTGCTCTCTTTTTTTTGTTTGAGTCAAACAAACTAGTTTTGAAAATGACAAGAAATCATTTCTCATTTTGAAAGATAAAGCTTTCACAACCAAATCTTGCTTTTCAACATTTTTTTTGAAACTTGTAAGTTCTTTCAGTTTTTGCTGAAATTTTTCTTTGAAAGGTTGCAACAAAATCTTTTCGCAACAATTTCTTTTAGTTAATAAATCAGTTTGGATTTTTTTTAAGATAAGGTTAATTTTTTAAAGGAATTTGGCTCTCGAGATGAAATCAAAGGCCTTTAATACAAAATTGAGCCAAAGATCTTTGATTCAAAAACCACTTTGTTGATGAAAAAGCAAGACTTTTGTTTTTTAGAAGATGGTTGGTAACACCTTTTGAAAGATAACTTATTTTTAAATCATTTCATAAATAGAGTTTGAATAAAATTGAGTTGAGAAAGGGGTTAAAATTGCTTTCTTTGTGAAAAGGAAAGATATTGAGAGAGTTTTGGAATACTTTTTCCTTTGCAATAGAGATGCTTTAGCTAAAGAGATGACTTTTTCAATCAAAAGGAGGGAAACTTTTGAAGACAGGTTTTGTTGGAAGCCAAAAATAGTTTTGAAATGGTTGGCTAAGACATGATGCATCAGCTTTACACCCTTTTTCAGCTCTGCTAGCCACGGTCACCTATCTAGTCTCGGGACAGTCTTAGGATTAGCCGGCTAGGTTGGACGGGATCCAGAGTCTTTCTCGCATAAAACAGGTTCTATGACTTACACTCAGACAACAAGAAGCAGAATAAATGCAACAACATAAGATCCAAGCACTCAAATAGCATTACAACTCCTAATGCATAGTGTTGACTTGAGGCGACTCACAGACCTTCAAAGTCTCACACGACTACCCATCTAGCGTGGGCAGGTATGGGAAAAGATTGTAACAGTCAAATTTATGAAACAGGGAGGTCAGTTAGCAGCAGTATTCAAGGCGGAGGGGGAAAACACGTGTTAGCATCTATAACCCTACAAAAGATAGAACGTTTGGCTTCTAAACTAGTGTTTGGTACTAACGGTCTCGTCCTAGGGTCAAGTATGGCTCTGATACCAACTGAAACGACCTAGATTGTTCCACAAAGGGGAAAATCCACAGGTTCGAATTATAATGTGATAATTCAAAAATTGAGCCATCACATTATCATATATTAGCTGTTATCATAGTCATACATTGTAGAAAAATAAAATTACAACACATTTACTTTACAACTCTTGGTCAACAAGCCTATTACATCGTTTTTCTAGCGGAAACATACGCGGGTCTTTATCAGAGTTGATGTAGCACGTCAGGGGTGAAGGCTCCTCCTTCACGAGCAATCATCAGAGTCGGCGTAGTTTATCAGCGGGCATAGCCTTCATCTCCAAACCAAACTTGAGCGCAGGAACGAGACCACCTAATCCTTCTATTCTTCGTAGTTATCGTCATAGACCACATTCAAAACCTGCTAAACAATTTTCAGTACAATTTGTACTGGCCACTGGCTCCCACCCTATGCTTTTGCGTAAGCTTTGTGGTAAGTGGAATGCAAAGGGTAGATCAAGAGGCCTATATACATGGCTGTAGTTTTTCCTATGCAAGTTCATCAATATTTATAAATAAAAATTCATCAAGTTTTAATCCATCTCAACCACACGTCCATCCATCCATCCCATCACACACATCTCACCACACTCTCACTCTCTAGGCGGCAAGTACGACTCCCGCTCGTGCCTTGCCTCAACGGCCAACGTCGGATCCAACACAAACCCAGGGGAAGGTAGAAGGGACTCCTCTCACTAGTCAAGTGAAGCGGAAACATAGGAAAGGTCCATAGCCGTAAACGGCATATGTATCGATCGATCAACTCTGCAGAGGTTTGCACTACCCACAAGATCACCATCATCGGTGGAGCGCCCCACATAGGCTGATGTCGGGCTGCCTCCCAACTAAACACGATGCCACACTACCACTCAGAACTAGGGCCATGCCGGAGTACCACCGACATGCTGAGACTGTGAGACGTAGTACCGGGCCCCCAAGGTCACTACGCTGTCTTAGGAGGGTGTGGGTCCCATGCCCGTACCTCCCTACACTTTTCGCTATCAACCTAGTAGTAGTGGCACCGCCCTAGCTGGTCGTACATCCGTCCCATTCCATGGCTAAGGCGAGTGGGAATGCAAGGATTCCTACGAACCGGTTCCCAGAACTCATGAGTCCTTAGGGGGACCGAACAAGACATCTTCACGTGGGGCCGGCCGATGCCCCGCTCAACGGGACACCCGGTCACCCCGTGCTAAACAGCGCCTCCCATCCCGGCACTTCGTCCCACGAAGACACTCCACTCCGGGACCTCTCCCTGTCACATGTGCCCGCCACAGGCATCTCTCTTGGGGAGCACCCAGGTAGCATTCCCTGGCAAGACTTGTCCCAAGACTCGTCGTACATCCTGCTCGGTCGACACGACCCTCACCACACACCCAAGACACACGCCAAGATCTCCCCAAGTCCATTATCCATTCCTTATCTAGTTATCGGCACCATGTGCCTTATCCACTCACATCCAATCCTCCACAATGCATCACATCACAGATATAATGCGTAGCAGAAGCAGTAGCAAGTAGTATGCAAGCATCTAACCTAACAGCCGGTGTGCGAGGGTTATAGGTTGCAACAAGGCAATGGCTCGCAAGCATTTCTACCATGCAACCTATCTCAGTTTATTTGCATAAAAGTAAAGCACTAGCATCTACATTATTGCATGTCTAATAGGATTCTACGAGGTTGGGTGGGACGTGGCACCTGTCGAGTGACATTTCCAAGATCCTCAGTGCACTTGTAGTTGTGTTCATCCAAGGTCCTTATTCCATCTGCATGTCCTTCCTCCAACGAGTCCTGATCCGATCGCTAACCCCAAAGCAACTACCTTGTAAGCGACAAACAAGGCGAAACAATCAGACCACTAGACCAAGAAAGATTGCGAAGAAGGCGACATAACACTTAAGAACAACTACACTAAAAGAGCACCAAAAGGAAAACAGCTTAGCCCTCTCGGCGGATATCCGATCCCTGGGCTAAAAGAAATGGGAATGGTTGTTCACTAAGTACAAGCTGGAGTCTTGGCCTAGCCGGTACTTCCCGGGTCGATCGTGTCGACCTGTACGGCTTTAATAACAAAGGCGTAGACCCTAACTTATTCTAAGTAAACACCACGGCTTACGGTCTTCCGATCCAAGTGTCATAGAGATCGACGGGGATGGTAAGACCATGAGCACAAGAAGTTCCAGTCTCTCTCTTAACTCATACGCCATTGCAACTGACGGGAGCAAGAGAGGGTGAAACAGGGAGAGAAGAAAAGGAGAGTGGTCTACTCCTTCCAAACCACTCGCCATGGCAAGAGACGGGGAATCAGAAAGAGTGACGCACAAAGAACACAAGTGCTCAAACAACTTGTAGGGTACCACAACCTAGGTGCACTAGATGTACTAAGACATCACCAGGGTTCTTAGCGGTGCGGCTGTCACCACTAGAACCAAAGAAATGCTATGGTTGAATAGGTACAAGCATACAAGAGTCTAAACACAAAGAACCAAAAAGGCAAGAAAAGACACGGGCTTCACTTTCCATTGATCCGCTCGCCATAGCAACGATGGGAATCGCGGGATTGGAAACAAAACATCAAACAAGCAAAAAGGGGCTCAATCCACATCTTACTGGATCGATGGGGATGGAGAACAAGAGAGAAGAAGAACGAAATCACACTCTTTCAACCAACTCACCATGGAACAAACGACAGTTGGAGAAATAAACACGACCCCATGAACTACACCAACTCATAACACTTCATGACCTAGGTGCTTCAGAATCGGCACAAGGTCATTTCTATAGTTCTAGGCAATGCGGTTGTCACTGCGGGAACTATGGAAATGCCCGGGTCTAGGTGGCATAAGCATATGAGGTGGTTAGGATAAACACGCGAGAAAAGGGGTAAAGCCCGATGGTCATGGCAAGGTGGACTTGCGGCCATGAGCTTCACCTAACGAGTTGGCCTCCGACAATTCCATGAAGGTTGTACCCTAATTCGTATCCCACTAGACTAGGCCACCTAGGTCTCGAGTGTGCGAGTAAGAACCGCGTCGATAACGACATTGAGTCCGTGACGGCCACGTCCGAGGGACGAGAATAGGGGCCAACGAGCGTAGTACAACGAAGACAACTAAAGCACGAGAGAGGGGTCATGTTTGGCGTCACGGCCTTGGCGAGACGAGCTCGCGATCGTAACGTTCAAACAAATCGCTCTCTCAACTGGCTCGAAGGCACGGTCCTCAGGCAAATAACAAGAGAAGGAACAACGACAACATGAGAGAAGGGACATGCTTGGCATTACGGCCATGGCGAGACGAACTCGCGATTGCAACACTCAAACATATCACTCTCTCAACCAGCTTGAAGGCACGGTCCACAGATGACGACAAGAACAAAAGCACAAACTGCAAGAGCCGTGACTCAACCAGTGACTAAACAAAAACACTATCAAGACGACAACTCGGAGTAGCACATACATCCATAGCACAAGAGATAGAAAGATGGATAAATAGACCGGCACGAAGGCACGGCACAAACATGGATGTAGATAAAGATAGGTCATGCAACAAGTATAGGCGATGATATAGATGACAACTATCAAGTATGTACAAAGGTATAAGAAAGGACAAGGGTTTTGCCGATGTCGGAGACGATGTCGGCTAGGTTCAAGGATGGACCTTGCTGAACACGAGGAAGGGCGTAGATCAGCTGCAAGCCTGCTGCTGGCCGGCTGTGGAGCAGGCATCGAGAAGGTGTCACATCCTTGGCAAAGGCATAACGAGGCCACTGCTTCCCTGTACAGTGGATGAATTGCGGCACGAAGGCCGGTCTCAGTCGGGAACGTGACAGAAGGGGAAAAAGAAGGAGACTTGGGCACTGGTGGCTCACCGGCGGTTCGATTGAGCTCCGATGAGGTCGTGCTGCCGTTGCTGCATGTTCTGGCTCGGAGGGAGGCGTTCACAATCACCACGGCGAGGTGAGCACGACTTCACAGTCGGTGCAGTGGGGCTTGGTGCGCGGCGCGTCGAGGTACTGGTCACGGGCTCAAAGGCGAGGACGGAGCCGTGGACGTCGAACGGGGTCGAGGTGCTTGGTCACCGCAGCGACGTCGTGGTTGCCACGCTGCTGCCAGGGTGGTGACCACGGCGAGCACGCGGCCAAGGGCTTGGGCGACGTCGGGGTGGTGTAGACCGGCGTTGCGGTCGGGGTCGCGGTCACGACCGTGGTCCTACTGCTGCTTGACGGTGCACGTGCGCGGGGGTGACGGGGCACAAGCACGGCGTCGTGGGCTTCGGCGGCGTGGTAGAGCTTTGGGGCGAGGACGACGTGGAGGGGCGCCATGCTCGCGGTGGTCGAAGATGGGGCTCGGCGGAGTCTTTGACGAGGACGTGCGGCGTCGCGAGCTCTGGGGGCGGAGCGGTCGGCGTCACCGCTCTGTTGATGGCGCGGCTCGACAGCGGCGGTGCGCGGGGACGGGGCTCGGTGGAGTCTTGGGCATGGCGAGGTCGAGGACGCGGACGCGTCGGGGCTCGACGTCGCGGCATCGTGCTCTGGCGGGGCTGCGGAGCTCCTGCTCGGCGTCTTGGGCAGGGGCTTCGAGGTCGCCGGGCGAGGGTGGCACCGTGGGCGCGGCTGATGCCGAGGGAGCAGAGCGGCGGCTGCGCGGGGGAGCAAGAAGGGCGGCAGCTGGCGTTGAGTACTTATACGAGCCATGGCTTAGGGTTCTAGCAGGGCCGGCCATCTCCGACGTCCGTGCCACGAGCAGGATACGCGGCGTCGATCCGGGCACGCACGCCGAGGGGAGAGGGCAGGCGCGCTCGGGTCTCCTCATTGGGGCAGCGGCGGCGCTGCTCTGGGCAGGAGCCGCCCCTAGGGTTGCTGGTTGGAAGAGGTAGGGGCGGCTTGGGCCTCTGCCTGGGCCGCTGGGTGGCTTGGGCCAAGGCCCCGGTGGAGGAGGGGGGTGCGAACAGGCCGAGTCAGGGAGGGGTGGAGAGCAGGCTGGGCCGGATGCGGGAGGTGGGCCACGCAAGGGTGCTGGGCCGAGGGAGCGCCAGCACGAGCTGGGCTGGGAGAAAGGAGCTGGGGTGATTGCGCCAAGTGGTTTTCCTCATTTTTGATTTACTGAAACAGAGAGGGAATCAAAGTGATTTGACGGAGATTCAATTAAATACGGAAATGAATTCGGAGGAATATATAAGAGAGATTCAAGAAGAGATTTAAAGGGATTCAAGATAGGCGCCAAGGAGGTGAGAGAGATCACGAAGGATTGGAAAGGAGTTGCTACGAATTCAAGATAGATTCAGTGGCAGAGATTTGCGATGAGATCAACAAGAGAAAAGGTTTGAGAAGGGAATTTCGGGAAGAGTTCAAAAAGGATCAAAAGGAGTTTGAGACGTACTCCAACGAAAAGGTTGAGAAGGGATTCGCTTCGCCTTTGAGATAGGCTCAACAGAGATTCAGAAAGACTTCGCTACGGATTTGTGCACTCCAAAAGGAATTTAAAACCCTAAGAAAAACCCAACTTAAGATGACTCGCGAACAAGAGCACTCGCCTACAAGCAAATCTACATGTATGCCACGATTTGTTAACGGGTTAGGATCGAGTTAGACCTAAAAACTATATGATTCACACGATTACAGGAAAAATTTTAAAAAGCTCGTATTTTTGGTTTTCGTAAAAATCCGGGATGTTACACACCGACAGGATAAATAAGTTACCGACAGAAAAATAATAAATTTCCCTATGTCTATTACGAACACCGACAGAAAATAAAGTCACGACAGGAAAAGAACAATTATCTTGTCGGTGTGCAATATTATTGTCGGTTCAGCACACCCAACAGGATAATATGCATTTTTTCTGTTGGTGCGGAAATTACCGACAAGAAAATTTCAGTTTCCAGTAGTGGGTGTGACAAATGAGTTTAAGAATGCAAAGGTATCGAGAAGCTCACGCTTTCCTATAATCTATGATAGACATAAAATCAGAGAAAACATATATTACAAGTC
The DNA here is from genome assembly GCF_000003195.3 of Sorghum bicolor. Lineage (NCBI taxonomy): Eukaryota > Viridiplantae > Streptophyta > Magnoliopsida > Poales > Poaceae > Sorghum > Sorghum bicolor. The sequence continues at coordinate 1,037 of NW_018396594.1, read as the reverse complement.
TTGTTAAATTAATGATTTAATTATTACAACATACATAAAGACACACACTAATCTATGTGTAGTGAAAACAAAATGATTACTTTATCATGTTACTCCTATTCTACAAATTAATTATATCTAATAACAGGTGGTCTCGCCTTGCTCATGTGTGTTGTCACAGTAGGTCAGACAGCTCACCCACTTTACCAACATCGATGGGCAACATGGCCATCAACGTCCTGTATATACCTTCTTCGTATATGATGTATACATGTTGTAGCTTACACTTATACACTTTGTTTGATTCCTTTGTGACCATTTGCTCTTATATTTCATTTTGGTCCTTGATTTGACTTATTGACTTGTTCTTCTGGATCCAAGGTTTGACTATGCAATAAATGTATGTATTAGCTGTCTCCCACCTATGAGCTCCAGATATCAAAACCTTATTAGAGTAGGGTGAGAGAGAAGGCAATGCCACTATGCCTCATACAAAAAATACCACATACTTTGAGAGAAGGCATACACCATTACTGCCTTGGTAAGGATCCAGAAATACCACAAAAGAGAGACTAGAGAGAGTCATACAAGGAATCTCTGAGTTTTATTTGAAAATCTGCAAAAACTCCAGAGCTATAGTTAATCGAAAAACAAGAGACATGGCGCTTGACTAGACCGTTCTATCTTTTACCTGCTCAAGACACAAGTGACGGTTGCAAGCCCCATGGTGGAAGGAAAAATGAGTAAGTTTAAATCTTAACAGTTTACCCTAACCCAAAGATGAGATCTTGTTTGAACGCATGTGTACCTTTAAGGCAGGAAACAACTGCAGAAACTCTTGAGTTCATCCTTGCTCAGGGACGAGCAAAGGTTAAGCTTGGGAGAGCTTGTTAACGGTCCTTAATGCTCACATTTAACCGTCAATTAATCATGGAAAAGGATCCAAATGCAACCAACACCCAGACTTAGGGTTTTATCTGATAGAATTCTATGAGTTTTGGTGTTTGTCTATTTCTAAAGGGGGTTATCAGGAAATATCGACGTTCCCAATGGGGAGG
>NW_018396593.1:0-11242 GCF_000003195.3 Sorghum bicolor | reverse complement strand
AAAAAGCCCCCGTTTCCCACACGGCACTCAGCTTCATGCTGCAGGTTGACTCTAGAAGGATCCCCAAGTATAAAATTCAAATTAATTTTGAAAATGCAGATATTCCAGAAAGTGTCCCCTTTTCTAATTTGAACCTCCAACTCAAAATCCATTTGGAATTTTGAAAAGTGGCCAACATGAGAGTTGTGGAGCTCAAAAAGTTGAACAACTTTCATGTTGGAAGTTTTTCAAGTTGTCATGAAAAAGCAAAAGTAATTTTGGAAATTCTGATCTGCCCGAATTCAAAAATTTGAATTTCTTTGAATTGAGTTTGAACTTCAAAACTGTTTGGCCAAATTAGCTAATTTCCAATCAGAATCAGCTCTGGACACCTAAATATATTTTGTAGCTTATAAATTTGTGCACAACTTTTGTTTTGATGGAAATTTGGCTTCAGTTCAAATTTTGGCCGAATTTTGCAAAGGGACAGAAAGGGCTGGATAAGGGCCAGCTACAGTGATCCGAAGAGGATCACCGGCCCCTGTCCAGCGCAGCCACCGCGCGAGCAGCGCCGCGCGCATGTGTGCAAGCACGCAGCTGCTTGCTGCCAGTGCCGCCAGGTGACGTGGAAACCCCGGGCTCGCTTCCTCCTCCCCTTTGAGCACCAGTGTGGGCGGCGCCGCGCGTTTTCCCGTTCCATGCCGAAGAATCCCGACGAGCCTCTCCCTCAAAATTGACCTGTCCATAGCATCCGCCACCTCCTTGCGAACCCAGCGCACCCCGGAGCTCACTTCCTACCCCACTCAATCGCCGGGGCTTCCCTGTTCTTCTCCAACTCCGGCCGAGACCGCCGCCGTGAGCCCTCTCCGTGGCCACGCCGTTCTCGAAGGTAGCACGCCATTGTAGCTGGTGTTCCTACCTCTCCTTGTCACTCTGATGCTCATGCGCTTGCTGCTTTGCCTTGGACGCGAGCAGGTTCACCGGAATAACTCCACCGAGCCAGAGCGCTCGCCCAACAACACCGCCTCCGTCGCCCACAACCTCGGCTACCTCCTCGGGCCTTGCAACGTGAGCACCGTACTTCTTAGCCCTCCCCGAACCTCCCTGATCTACTGGTTTACGCTCTACCGAGCCCTAGCGGCCGGTCCGCGGTCGGTCATGGCGGCCGTCTGCCAGTGATGCGGTTGAGGTAGAGAGAAGGCGGTAGAGCGCGAGTGAGTGGTAGCAATCGGTTCGCGAAGGTGAGGCGGTGCTGGTGCGCACGTGCGCGTGGGCCAAGACCCTCGCCAACGGCGGCCGGAGTCGTGGTCGAGCCGCCGTGCGTGGTAGAGAAGGAGCTGACGGGTGGGGCACCCCCGTCAGCGTCCCACACAGAGAAGGGAGAGGGCGGGGTCTGACGAACGGGACCCGCCCGGCAGCGCGCGCAGCGCCCGCGTGGGCCGTGCAGGAGTGGGCCGGCCTGCGGGTCGATTTCCGGCCGCTCGCTGCAGCGTTTTTCTTTTTCTTTTTAAGCAGTTTTTGATTTAGATTTGAATTTGTGTAATAAATCTTGTGTTGATCCAAAAATGATGGAAATTTTTGTGTAGATTCTCTGGAATTAGTAGAACCCAAGAAAAATACTAGATTTTATTTTCTGATAGTTTACCTGTGAATGAAAATTGCCTCTTTTGTTTAATAAATGAAACTTCTATGAATTTTAATAATTTATTTATATATCCAAAAATCACCAAAATTTGTAGGGAGTCTCTGAATATCATTCCCTGGCTCCGCACAAAATTTGGTGGCATTTGGATAATGTTTGAATAAAATATTATTAAACCCCTATTTAGTAATTAAATAATATTTCTAGAACAATTAAATAATAATTAGTTAATTGCTCAAAATTAGGATTTGAGTGATTTTGGGATTATGTGATGACCTGAGGTCATTAACTCTAATGACCTTTGGCATTTAATTATTGTTTGGTCTTCATGCTTAATTACTGTCATTAATAATTAATTAAGAATTAATTAAGGTAAAAGGATTAATAATTAGTTAATTTAGGACAATTATGAATTAAGAAAAGCCCTATTTTACAGATGCAACCACTTGGGTAAAGACTCTAAGATGGTAAACAACTTTAATTATTGAGTAGTCTGTGTTGCACCAAGAAGGCAAGTTGTACTCGACTTAGTCCTTCTTGCATATTTGTCATACACATATCATGAGCATTCATCATTTTGCGTATAGTGCACGTGACCGAAGGAGCGACCGTTGAACCGAACCCCGAGGTCGGTGCTCCGTTCGAGGAAGTAGGATCCGAGACTTGGGAAGTCTCCGAGGGTCCCTCTCTACCCTGCAACCAAGGCAAGCCCCGGATGCATTAACCCCTCCTTGAATGTTTTGAATCTTTTATCACTTATGAATTGAAAATGCTGCATTAGGTAGTCGAGAATTGGGTTAATCTACTTGCTGCATTTACTACCTTGATACTTGTTATCTTGTCCTTGGCACCTGTTTCGTTTTAAAACTACGTAGTGATGCTTAGCCCTGCTATTAGATAGGTTTTCAAACAAGAAAGTTTGAAGGGTTGTTGTGGAATACACTTATGGTCAATGATGTTTCAACTTGAGACCGGTCAGTGGACTTGCTTTAAGAATGGAGTCTTACAGTAGTGTCTCCAACTGTGTCGGTTAAGGACCGGTCCGTTGATGGCCCGCTGGGTTGAGATTTTATAGTACTGGCCACTTGCCCTCGGTAAGCCCGGTCTTGTGATCCCTCGACGCGAACAGCTACTCGCGCACTGGGCGTGGAGCGATGGCGAGAGTAGTGTGTACCCACCTTACGGATCTGAGATGACTGGGAAACATCTAGATCGGCTGTGGGATGGTGGAGTACTGTGCTCTCGGGTGCCGCGAACCTGGTCAAATTTGGGGAGAGCTTGATTTGGGTTGATATATGCAAGATTAGGTTCTACATATGTCGGGTGGTTAGGAACTCCAGCTGGATTGCTAAGCGGTTCGAATCGTCGTTGCTCCCCGATTGGGAGACTCAATCCACTGACCCTCATCGTAGTTAAATATGCAACTAAGTGATAAAATGAAAAAGGGGGAAATGTCTCATGAGGTTCGGATCCCAATTCCCGGACTCAGAGTGACATGAAGCTATGGCCGTTGGATAGATAATGCTTTGATTCAGGACTAGAAACTCCCAGACTTGTCTGTGAGAAGCAACTAGCTAGACTGTCCTCGAACTCCTCGGCCTCTTAAGGAGAGGAATTCGCGGGTAAAACTTGAAAGTAAGGATGCACTATTAGTAAGCTTTTGGCAAAACACTTTGGCTCCTTGCTCAGCCACTCCTTGTCTACCCTAAGCCTGCATTCCTGTTTTCTCCTCTTTTTCCACCGGGTAAGTCTTGTTGAGTACTCCCGTACTCAGGGTTTCATAACCCCTGTTGCAGGTGAAGCTCAGGAGCCGAGTTGTTTCGGACCCTGTTGTGTCACCGTCGTCGAGGTTGACGACGAAGAAGAGTGAGCGTGACCCATGGGCAGGGTCTGTAAATTTGTAATTTGTATACTAAAGTTTAAGTTGCTCCACTGGACCTGGTTTGTAATAACACTCTGCTATTTGGAAGAACTCCTTTTGTGAACTAAGTTATGTAATACTTCCACTGTTTTACTCTGAAATATTATTTCGGTCGTATGTCGTTGGTGATACTGCAATGTCCTCGCAACGAATGATCCTGGTGTTAAGGTGGCCACTTGCTATCCTGTAAGGGCGAGAAGAAGAAGTTCTCGTTAATTGGCCATCACCAGTGGTCAGGACGAGCCTGCTTAGTACGCCACAGGTAGCAGTGGAATGAGCGTCCAACGATGCTCATCGGACTTCTAAAGTGGGAGGACCCCCGGCATCACCGTCAGAGGTCCTTAGGACAATGACAGGTGTCGGTGGGCCCAAACACTTAGGGGGTTCTGCCACAGCTGGTATAAAGGACCAGAGAATCATTTATCATCCACAAGGCCACGGGCGTTTTCAAGCGCCGTCACCTTATCGTGGTCCTTTTTCCCCTCCACAATATAGGCCAGGTCTGCAGGTATACCCTCGACCTACTGCCATCGCCCTTGCACCACGCCAGCCGAACGCCCTAGGTGTTCGCCCTATTGCTCCGCCCAACCACAATTACCCTTGTTTCAATTGTGGTAAGCCTGGGCATTTTTCCAAAGAGTGCCCCTACCCCCGCCAAACCAACCCCACCTTCCAAAAGCCACCTATGGGCCAACCCCAGCCGAGCCAATTCAGGACTGGGGTTCAGAAAGGACAAAATGTGCAAAGGGGAAAACCAGTGAAGAAAGTGCGACAAGTCTTCCATACAGAAGTGGAGACGATTCCGGAGGGTGAACCAGTAATGATGGGTACGTTTCCTGTCGCGAACCATCCTGCTTTAATGCTTTTCGATTCTGGTGCATCTCATACATTCATCAATCGCACCTTTGTGTTAAAGCATGGCATACCCATTGGGGAAACACAAGATCATTTTTATATATAGTCGCCAGGAGGACGGCTGAGTTCTAAAGAGATGGTTCACCAGATACCCATCGAATTTGGTGGGCATAATTTTCCCACTAGCATGATTGTCCTTAAAGATCAGGAAATTGATGTCATACTAGGCATGAACTGGATGGCACAATGAGGGGTTGTGCTAGATACTTTGCATCGAACCATTAAAATCCCATTGCCCAATGAGAATTCCTATCTGCTAATCCAATTAGTTACTCCCAAGCGGGCAATTGGGCAAGTTCATGCCACTAATGTGTCTGCAGTCCAAGATATCCCAGTAGTTCGGGATTTTCCGGATGTATTTCCTAAAGACCTACCAGGTCTGCCACCGGACCGGGATGTCCAGTTCAGTATAGAATTGAAACCGGGAACAGCCCCAATATCTCGAAGGGCCTACAGAATGGCACCGAAAGAACTGGCCGAATTAAAAACCCAACTACAAGAGCTGTTGCAGAAAGGCTTTATTCAGCCCAGTTCTTCTCCATGGGGTTGCCCAGCCTTATTCGTGAAAAAGAAAGATCAAACGTTAAGGCTGTGTGTTGATTATCGTCCCCTGAATGAGGTGACGACTAAAAATAAGTACCCATTGCCCCGTATTGACTTACTATTTGACTAGTTAGCCGGGGCCAAGGTATTCTCAAAAATTGATATGAGATCCGGGTACCACCAAATTAGAATTAGGCCAGAAGATGTACCCAAGACAGCTTTTACAACCCATTACGGGCTGTATGAATACTTGGTAATGTCTTTTGGGTTGACCAATGCACCGGCCCATTTCATGTACTTGATGAACTCCGTCTTCATGCCAGAACTAGACAAATTTGTAGTCGTCTTTATTGATGACATCTTAATCTACTCCAAGACTAAGAAAGAACATGCTGAACATTTGAGAATCGTGCTAACCCGTCTTAGGGAGCATCAACTATATGCCAAGTTCAGCAAATGTGAGTTCTGGCTGGACAAAGTCCATTTCCTGGGTCATATATTATCAGCGGAGGGAGTCGCTGTAGACCCAGGCAAGGTAGAAGATGTGTTGAATTGGAAACCCCCGACTACGGTACATGAGGTCCGTAGTTTTGTGGGTATGGCGGGATATTACCGTCGTTTTATCCCGGACTTTTCAAGGGTCGCCAAACCAATCACGACCTTCTCAAGAATCAAACGAAATTTGTTTGGTCACCTCAATGTGAGCAAGCCTTTCAGACTCTGAAAAGATTATTGACAACTGCACCTGTCTTGGCCCAACCAGATATTGAAAAACCCTTTGATGTATATTGTGACGCATCAGGGATAGGGATAGGTTGTGTGCTAATGCAGGAGGGTCGCGTAATTGCTTATGCTTCCAGGCAGCTTAAACCACATGAAGAGAATTACCCGACCCATGATCTTGAACTAGCCGCCGTAGTACATGCCCTAAAGATCTGGCGCCATTATCTGTTGGGGAACACATGTCATCTATACACATATCACAAAAGCTTGAAGTACATCTTTACTCAAGCTGAGCTTAATATGCGCCAACGAAGGTGGCTAGAACTAATCAAAGATTACGACCTTGAGGTGCATTATCACCCTGGCAAGGCGAATGTAGTAGCTGATGCCCTCAGTCATAAGGCTCACTGCAATTGCTTAACAGTGACGCCTAGAGATATAACTTTGTGCCAAGAGCTAGAGAACTTGGGGATAGAAATGACTTCCCAAGGAAGCCTTGCCAATCTAAATATTGATTTCAATCTCGAAGCTCAAATCATAGAGGCACAAAAGGAAGACAAAGGCGTGAAATATCTTAAAGAGATAATTTCTAATAGAGCACCCACAGACTTTAAGGTGGACGATGCAGGAGTAATCTGGTTCAAGAACCGGTTAGTGGTTCCAAAGGTACCTGAGCTACGTCAACAAATCCTGGATGAAGCTCATACCACGAAGTATTCTATTCATCCGGGAAGCAATAAGATGTATCAGGACCTAAAGCAAAGGTTTTGGTGGACAAAAATGAAGATAGAAATAGCTCGCTATGTGGCCCAATGTGACACCTGCCGAAAAGTCAAAGCTATTCATCTCAAATCCGCTGGAGAGTTGCAACCCTTGCCTATTCCAGCGTGGAAATGGGATGATATTAGTATGGATTTCATAGTAGGATTGCCCAAGACGGCCAAAGGCTTTGATTCTATTTGGGTCATTATGGATCGTCTCACCAAAACAGCACATTTCTTACCTGTAAAGACATCATATCATACTTCCACCTATGCTCAGATCTATTTTGATCGTATACTAAGTCTGCATGGGGTGCCAAAGACAATAGTATCAGATAGAGGCACCCAATTTGTCTCCCTGTTCTAGAAATGCTTACATGAATCTTTGGGCACCAAGCTTTTATACAGTACAGCCTACCACCCCCAAACAGGTGGGCAGACGGAGAGGGTGAATCAAACCCTAGAAGATCTATTAAGATCTTGTGCCCTGAATTTTCCAGATAAGTGGGATGACTGCTTGCCTCTAGCAGAGTTTTCTTACAACAAAAGTTACCAAGAGAGTATCAAGATGGCTCCCTTTGAGGCACTATATGGCCGTCGATGTCGAACTCCGTTACACTGGTCGGAACCCGGAGAAAGATGGTTCTTCGGGGTTGACTTAGTGAAAGAGACTGAGAACAAAGTTAGACAAATCCAAAATAACTTGAAAGTTGCTCAGTCCCGACAGAAAAGCTACGTCGATAAAAGACGTCGACCGTTAAGATTCGCCAAAGGTGATCATGTGTATTTGAAAGTATCCCCAATGAAAGGAGTAAATCGTTTTGGTGTTAAAGGCAAGTTAGCGCCCCGTTACATTGGTCCATTTCCAATCATTGACCGATGTGGACAGGTGGCTTACCGCCTTAAACTGCCCGAACGATTATCCGGGATACATAATGTGTTCCATGTGTCTCAATTGAAAAGTGTCTTCGAGTACCAGACCAAGTTCAAGATATTGAAGATGTGGAACTTGAACTGGATCTAACTTATTCGGAGTATCCTATCCGAGTACTGGACCAAAGGAATAGAGTTACTCGAAGAACAACTACCAAGTGGTACAAGATACAGTGGAGCCAGCACTCTGAAGAGGAAGCCACGTGGGAATCTGAAGATTATCTGCTGGAGAATTTTCCTGAGTTCCACGCTTCTCTTCAGGACAACATCTGATAAATAGGGAGTGTACTCTAGTGAAGGAAAGGAGTAGCCAAAGCCATGTACTTGATGTACATATGTGTTTATAATGGAGTAGTCTTCCCCAACTTCTTGCTTTATGAGAAAGTTGAAGATGAAAGAGTTTTGACAAATTTCCTTTTCCATTACTTACCCTAAGGCTTTAAATCTCAGGGACGAGATTTCTTTAAGGGGGAAGGGCTGTAACATCCCCGATGTTACGGTTACTAAAATTTGGATCATGGCATCATCAGCACTGCACAGCATAGTTGTTAAGCACAACTTGATGCTTCAACTTAAAATGAGTTTAATTTGGTTGAATGTGCTTAGGGAATTAAAGTGTGATTATTTTGTATATTGATGCTTGAGTTGGTTGCTAAAACCCTAGGGTAAAGGTTTTCCGAAGGCTTAGGGGGGGGAACCATGATTTTTGAACCCTAGATTTGCCCCTTTTTGTGCAATTCAAAAACCAAGCCAAATTTGAGGATGAGTTCAAAAGCAAAGATGTAGATCTTGTCAAGATGTACAACTTTGGTGTTTTGAGTTTTTGAAGTTTCAATATAAAATTCAAAGTAATTTTGAAAATGCAGATTTCCAGAAAGTGTCCCCTTTTCTAATTTGAACCTCCAACTCAAAATCCATTTGGACTTTTGAAAAGTGGCCAACATGAAAGTTGTAGAGCTGAAAAAGTTGAACAACTTTCATGTTGGACGTTTTTCAAGTTGTCATGAAAAAGCAAAAGTAATTTTGGAAATTCTGATCTGCCCGAATTCAAAATTTTGAATTTCTTTGAATTGAGTTTGAACTTCAAAACTGTTTGGCCAAATTAGCTAATTTCCACTCAGAATCAGCTCTGGACACCAAAATATATTTTGTAGCTTATAAATTTGTGCACAACTTTCGTTTTGATGGAAATTTGGCTTCAGTTCAAATTTTGGCCGAATTTTGCAAAGGGACAGAAAGGGCTGGATAAGGGCCAGCTACAGTGATCCGATGAGGATCACCGGCCCCTGTCCAGCGCAGCCACCGCGCGAGCAGCGCCGCGCGCATGCGTGCAAGCACGCAGCTGCTTGCTGCCAGTGCTTGCCAGGTGACGTGGACACTCCGGGCTCGCTTCCTCCTCCCCTTTGAGCACCAGTGTGGGCGGCGCCTCGCGTTTTCCCGTTCCAAGCCGAAGAATCCCGACGAGCCTCTCCCTCAAAATTCACCGTACTCGGTCCCCCTCGAGCCAAATTGACCCATCCATAGCATTCGCCACCTCCTTGCGAACCCAGCGCACCCCCGAGCTCACTTCCTACCCCACTCAATCGCCGGGGCTTCCCTGTTCTTCTCCAACTCCGGCCGAGACCGCCGTCGTGAGCCCTCTCCGTGGCCACGCCGTTCTCGAAGATAGCACGCCATTCTAGCTGGTGTTCCTACCTCTCCTTGTCACGCCGATGCTCATGCGCTTGCTACTTTGCCTTGGACGCGAGCCAGAGCGCCCGCCCAACAACACCGCCTCTGTCGCCCACAACCTCGGCTACCTCCTCGGGCCTGGCAACGTGAGCACCGTACTTCTTAGCCCTCCCCGAAGCTCCCTGTTCTACTGGTTTACGCTGTACCGAGCCCTAGCGGCCGGTCCGCGGTCGGTCATGGCGGCCATCCACCAATGATGCGGTTGAGGTAGAGAGAAGGCGGTAGAGCGCGAGTGAGTGGTAGCAATCGGTTCGCGAAGGTGAGGCGGTGCTGGTGCGCACGCGCGCGTGGGCCAAGACCCTCGCCAACGGCGGCCGGAGTCGTGGCCGAGCCGCCGTGCGTGGCAGAGGAGCTGACGGGTGGGACACCCCCGTCAGTGTCCCACAGAGAGAAGGGAGAGGGCGGGTCTGACGAACGGGACCCGCCCGGCAGCGCGCGCAGCGCCCGCGTGGGCCGTGCAGGAGTGGGCCGGCCTGCGGGCCGATTTCCGGCCGCTCGCTGGAGCGTTTTTCTTTTTAAGCAGTTTTTGATTTATATTTGAATTTGTGTAATAAATCTTGTGTTGATCCAAAAATCATGGAAATTTTTTGTGTAGATTCTCTGGAATTAGTAGAACCCAAGAAAAATACTAGATTTTATTTTCTAATAGTTTACCTGTGTATGAAAATTGCCTCTTTTGTTTAATAAATGAAATTTCTATGAATTTTAATAATTTATTTATATATCCAAAAATCACCAAAATTTGTAGGGAGTCTCTGAATATCATTCCCTGGCTCCACACAAAATTTGGTGGCATTTGGATAATGTTTGAATAAAATATTATTAAACCCCTATTTAGTAATTAAATAATATTTCTAGAACAATTAAATAATAATTAGTTAATTGCTCAAAATTAGGATTTGAGTGATTTTGGGATTATGTGATGACCTGAGGTCATTAACTCTAATGACCTTTGGCATTTAATTATTGTTTGGTCTTCAAGCTTAATTACTGTCATTAATAATTAATTAAGAATTAATTAAGGTAAAAGGATTAATAATTAGTTAATTTAGGACAATTATGAATTAAGAAAAGCCCTATTTTACAGATGCAACCACTTGGGTAAAGACTCTAAGATGGTAAACAACTTTAATTATTGAGTAGTCTGTGTTGCACCAAGAAGGCAAGTTGTACTCGACTTAGTCCTTCTTGCATATTTGTCATACACATATCATGAGCATTCATCATTTTGCGTATAGTGCACGTGACCGAAGGAGCGACCGTTGAACCGAACCCCGAGGTCGGTGCTCCGTTCGAGGAAGTAGGATCCGAGACTTGGGAAGTCTCCGAGGGTCCCTCTCTACCCTGCAACCAAGGCAAGCCCCGGATGCATTAACCCCTCCTTGAATGTTTTGAATCTTTTATCACTTATGAATTGAAAATGCTGCATTAGGTAGTCGAGAATTGGGTTAATCTACTTGCTGCATTTACTACCTTGATACTTGTTATCTTGTCCTTGGCACCTGTTTCGTTTTAAAACTACGTAGTGATGCTTAGCCCTGCTATTAGATAGGTTTTCAAACAAGAAAGTTTGAAGGGTTGTTGTGGAATACACTTATGGTCAATGATGTTTCAACTTGAGACCGGTCGGTGGACTTGCTTTAAGAATGGAGTCTTACAGTAGTGTCTCCAACTGTGTCGGTTAAGGACCGGTCCGTTGATGGCCCGCTGGGTTGAGATTTTATAGTACTGGCCACTTGCCCTCGGTAAGCCCGGTCTTGTGATCCCTCGACGCGAACAGCTACTCGCGCACTGGGCGTGGAGCGATGGCGAGAGTAGTGTGTACCCACCTTACGGATCTGAGATGACTGGGAAACATCTAGATCGGCTGTGGGATGGTGGAGTACTGTGCTCTCGGGTGCCGCGAACCTGGTCAAATTTGGGGAGAGCTTGATTTGGGTCGATATATGCAAGATTTGGTTCTACATATGTCGGGTGGTTAGGAACTCCAGCTGGATTGCTAAGCGGTTCGAATCGTCGTTGCTCCCCGATTGGGAGACTCAATCCACTGACCCTCATCGTAGTTAAATATGCAATCGACGGCCTATAAACTCC
>NW_018396592.1:0-11280 GCF_000003195.3 Sorghum bicolor | reverse complement strand
GTGAACAACAAGTGGACTTGTTAGTTCCATGTTTGTGTTCGGCGCTTTCTCTAAACACGTGCACTTGTTGGTGCACTTGTCTCTAGGCACTGTCTGCACCGGACGCTCAGACTTAGCGTCCGGTGCCTCAGTGGCCAGCGTCCGGTGAGTGTTTTCTCAGCGAGAAACACTCCCACGACTTCTCCAAAATTTCCCACCGGCGCAATAGAAAATATGCACTTCATTTTCTCGAAAAGCGCCGAATCCCGCCAAGCTTGCGAGACCTCCTTCTCAAAGTGTGCCAACACCACAACGTGTGTACCAACGAGCGTGCACGTGTGTTAGTATTTTCACAATCATTTTCTTTGAAGGAGTTAAGTTAGCTCACTAGGTTCTAAATGCATGCACATGAACAATGACACCTAGTGGCACTTGATAACCGCTTAGCCAAAGAATTCCCCTCTTTATAGTACGGCTATCTATCCTAAATGTGATCACACCCTCTATGGTGTCTTGATCACCAAAACCAAAACCCTAAGCAATACCTTTGCCTTGATCTCCAAAGGGTTTTGTTTTTCTCTTTCTTCTTTTCCAAGTTGAGCACTTGATCATCTTGTGGTCATCACCATCATCACCATGATTATTACTTGCTCCATCACTTGGCATGTACCAACCTTATTAAGTCTACACACACTTAGTATAGAGGTTAGTACTAGGGTTTCATCAATTATCCAAAACCAAACTAGGGCTTTCAACCGTCGAGGAGCCCAAGAACATGGCGCCATAGGCCGAAGCAGCCGAGTACCCACTATCTGCCGTGAGCCCCCAGACAAACGTATCCGGCTCAGAGGAAAGATACACCTGATCTAACAAGTCACAGAGGGCTGTGAATTCTACCAGAAGCTGCATGGTGAGTGCTCCCTGGATATGCCGGACCCAAGCAAATTCATGCAGCGCCTCTGCCACAGTTGCCTTTTTCTTTCTTGCTTTGACAGCTCGAAACACATTTGGCGCCATCGTTTGAATGCTGGACCCGTCCAGCCACCTGTTAGTCCAGAAGAATGTCGATTGGCCATTCCCCAGGTGGAAAACCGTCGCCGCCTGAAACAGCGCCAGCACGGCGCCTTCTTTGGTAGCCGGTGTCCGGCCGCTCAAACGGTCTCGCCAGACCCAACGTACGCGCAGCGCGACTCCGGCTCGCCTGAGGTCAGTGACTCCAAGGCCACCGAGCTCCTTTGGCCTGCAGACAGTTGGCCAAGCGACTTTGCAGCGCCCGCCCTGCACGTTGTCCGTCCCTGCCCAGATGAACGCTCTGCGGAGCTTGTCGATCGCGTTGATTGCCCACGGCGACAGGTAAAGCGCGATGGAGGTGTGGACTGGAATTGCCGAGAGAGTTGCTTTGACGAGCACAGTTCTCCCAGCCACATTAAGCATCTGCCCTTTCCACCCTGGGATTCGGTTGGCCACCCTGTCCACTAGGGGCTGCTCATCAGACCTTTTCAACTTGTATACCGACAGCGGAACCCCTAGATAACGCGAGGGGAAGCCCTCAGCCTGGCAACCTAGGATGCGCTGCACGCGTGCCAAGTCCTGCTCGGTGCAGTGGATAGGTGTGGCCTTGCTCTTGTCAAGATTAGAGAATAAACCTGAAGCCTGGCCAAAAATCTGTAGAACTATCCTGATGGTCGAGAGGTCCTCTTCCACCGGCGCGACAAAGATGACTAGATCATCGGCGTACAAGCTGACCCTTGAGCCAATAATACCAGTCACTGGGGTCAAAAGTTGCTGTTGAACAACCCAAAGCAGGAGAAGGTTCAGAACTTCCATTACAAGCACGAACAACATTGGAGACCCCGAGCATGACAGATCCTTCTCCCTGGCTGCCCATTGAGCAGGATGCGCGTGCTGGCTGTTGATAAAATGGCCGAAATCCAGTCTCTCCAGCGCTGCCCGAAGCCCATTTGCGTCAGAACTTCTAGCAAAAAGATCCAGTCCACAGAATCAAAGGCCCTAGCTATATCCACCTTGAGGAGAATACACGGCCTACGAGCCCTATGTAAAGCCTTGCAGGTAAGCTGAACATTGCGAAAGTTGTCATGTAGGCTTCTCCCTTTTATGAAGGCACTCTGATTATTCTGCACAAGCTGGTCTAGCACCGCAGCCAGGCGATTGGCTAAACATTTTGTGATGAGCTTTCCAAAACTGTGGATGAGGCTAATGGGCCTGAAATCTTTAATCTGTTCTGGATGCTCTTTCTTCTTTAGCAGGACTAGATGTGCATCGTTAAGGTGGCTGAAACTTCTGAAGTCATTGGCCCAGAACGCATTTATTGCATTAATGATGTCGGCCTTGATTGTGGCCCAAGCCACCTTGTAGAACGTCCCCGTGAACCCATCCGGTCCAGGCGATTTATCGTTTGGGAGCTCTTTAACCACGGCCCAGACCTCATCCTCAGAGAAGAGAACCTCGAGAGCGGACAGGTCAAGTGAAGGAACCCCGATAGTGTTTAAATCTATCCTTCTGGACCGCTGAAAGTTGGTACCCAACACATTATTATAGAAGTCATAAAGCGCCGAGGATATGTCTTGAGCTGAAGTGACCTGCTCCCCTTCAACCAGCAACGATCTGATTCTGTTCTGGCGTCCACAGTGGCAGGCCTGCAGGTGGTAAAACCTGGTATTGGCGTCACCTTCAGCGAGAAACAGCAGGCGCGAACGTTGTCTGGCGATCGTCCTAGCCAGCGAGGCCAGGCCAAGGACACGAGGCTTGAGAGCACGGCGCAGTTCCAATTCCCACTGATGCAACGGCCGAACCTCCTGCTCTTCATCAAATTTTAGAATAACCGCGCGAACCATGGCCAGCTGTAGCTGGATGCTCCCAATCTTCTCAGAGCTCCATCTCTTTAATTCTTGTGCCACCAAACGAAGCTTTTGGTCCACCACCCGGAAGGGGTCAGCCCCCGGCAACGGAATTGCCCAAGCAGCTGCAAGCACATCACTGAACCCCGGAATGTTTACCCAGAATGCCTCAAACCTGAACCGGCGCTTGCCACCTTCCGTAACCTGAACAGCTAGCAACAGGGGGCAGTGGTTCGAACAATCAGATGACAAAGTTGTTAGCACATGTCGGGGAAATTCAGCGAACCAGTCTGCGGATGCAAACATCCGATCGAGCCTCTCCAGGGTTGGCTGGTCCCTGCCATTGGACCAGGTGAACCTCCGTCCCGACAAAACCACTTCATCAAGTTGAGATGAATTCAAGAAATTCCTGAACCGCCTCATGTACCGACGATCGAGTCGGCCATTATTATTGACCTTAGCCCGATGAATCGTGTTGAAATCACCACAGAGGAACCATGGTCCAGATGTGTCAGCTCTGAACTGCCTGAGCTCGGCTAGGAACTCCACCTTGTCTGCATCTGATTGCGGTCCGTAGACCACCATTAGCCACCACGGGCCAAACGTTGAGCCAATCTCGGAGACTTGGACCGAAATGGAGAACCTTGCTTTAGAAACCACAGAAATCTCCCAGCGTGCCCTCAACCAAGCCACCAAGACCCCCCTGCCACCCCAACAGCTGGAATATAATCGTAATCAAAGGTTGAGCCTAAAGTTTCAACCGCCAAGGAGTTACAGAAATCATGGAGCTTTGTCTCCTGAAGACAGACGAAGGACGGAGAGTGTTGCGCCAACAAGTTCCTTACAACACAGCGACGCGCACGATCATTAAGACCGTGGACGTTCCACAAAAAGCAGCCAAAGTTCGTACTCATTGGAGAAACCATTGTGCTACAGGGAAAGAAACAGGGGGGCACGATCAAGCCATGCTGCCTTCCAGGCCATCCAGATTAAGATCGAGGGCCGCCGGGCCGAAGGCACCGTTGAGCAAGATGTGCAAAGCCTGCTGCTTTGTTGCAGTCTTGTCTCCTCGAAAAGCAGTGTCGAACTTTTCCTGAACTTGAGCATCCACCTCATCAGCTCTGACCTGAACCCCCAGCTTGCGCAGCAGCACCCTCTACGCTTGGACTGTCGCGTTCACGGCCCTGGGCCTTGCAGCGATCCGACCACTGCGCCGCAAGGATTAGGTGTGGCGGGCGTCCGAGAGCGACGTAGTCTGGGGCCCGTCTTAAGCAGAGGCATGCAAAGAGGCAGACAGACCTCCTCCTGGATCCTCTGCAGCAGAGCTGAAGCCGCCAAATCAGGTTCCTCATCCGACGATGGGTTAGAATGTGGTGCATCCCCTAAAACAGCCTCCACCTCCACTGCAGAAGGACCCGGCTGATCCGCCCGCGTAGTGGAGCCTGAGGGCACAGCAACCGGCTCCGGCTGGGGAGTCAGTCTCGTCGACCAAGGTATATCCCTGGCAGAGAGCTCGCCATCCGCAATCATTGATGCCCACCAGTCGTCTTGATCCAAGGCCGGCAGCACTTGCCGGCAGAGGCCCCCATGAAGCAGGTTCGGCGCGATTTCCAGAAACTGCCCGACAAAGCCAAGCGTCATCGGGCAAGGATCCCGCTCGATCAGCAAGAGCTCTGCGTCTTGGCGAATGGCTCCGTCAACGGACGCACGCTCTGGCCGGGTTCCGCAGCCGGCCAAGCCAAAGGCAGCAGGGAGAGAAGGTAGAGTCTTGAGCGGCAGGCCAGCTTGCCCACCTGGATGGCGAGCCGCTCCGCTGTACGTTGGGACCCAAAGCCGAGGTGTCTCCTGTTGTGATTGCTGTCGTCGGAGTCATCATCTTCAGAGTCCCTACGGGGAGTTGGCCAAAAGTCATCCGCATCATCTCCATCACCTCCCAGACCATCGTTAGAAGTGCCCCCATCCGCCGGCGGAGAAGCGGGCGGGGTGGCAAAGTTCTGGGATGCCACCACGTGAATCCTGACGAGATATCTCAGACCAGGTGCCGCGGAACCCCCAGCCTGAAATTGGGGCTCAGGAATGAAGATGGGCTGCTCCCCTACAATGAAGGAAGGGTCCCAGCACCACGCGGTGACGAAGAACTCGCGGTCATCATCCTCCAGAATATCCTGTAGGGCAGTGAGCTTAATGCTGGCGCAACACTTTCCCAGGACAACCTGCACCGTCATCACGCTTCTAGCATGAAGCGGAACGTTGGCCAGCGCCACCAGGACCCCAAAGCGAAATGACGCGGCACTTGCCATGGAGGTTCGCCGCCACGGCCTCCAGATCAGCGGCAGCAAGGCACCTCCTGGCCGAGCAGAGAGCACCCGATCCCTGTCCACCCTGCTTCTGAACCGCACGACGAAGTCCTCCGGATGATGACGTCGAACATCGACGTCGTCGTGCGTGATGTCGTAGGTAGTGTGCAGGTATTGGTACACCATGGCCGGCGAGACAAACGGGCGCGTCCCCCCGACCAGGACCACCAGCGCAGACTCGAGCATTGCCTCTGCAGCGTGAATTTCTGCAGAGCGCGGCACCACCAATAGGGGGATTGGGAGACCCACGTCTCCGCCCCCCAAACCCGCATTTGGCAAGGGAGGCGGCGGCGGCGGCGTTGAAGCTGGCGGGGGCGGCGAAGACTGAGGGGTGGGCGGGGCACAACAATGCGGCACAGCGGCGTTGACAGATCCACCCGTCGTGGCAGACCCTCCTCCCGACACAGTGTCCGCCGAGCCGCGGCGGTGGAAGGTAGCCCCCTGTCGCCGCGTCCAGCCCGGCGACCGTGGGCGCTTGACTCCCACCCTGCGCGCTGGCTGAGGACAGGCAGCAGCCCGATGGCCTTGCCCCCAGCAGTTGAAGCAGCGCGCCAGGGCGTGGCAGTTGGCCTTCACGTGGCCGGTGCCGAGGCATCTGAGGCAGCGCCCCTCCAGCCCCGACGATGGCGGCGCTTGCGCTGGCGCCTGTGCGCGACGCCCTTCCCCTTCCCTTCAGGCGGCGGCGAGGACTCAGATCTGTCCGACTCTGAGTAACCAGAGTCCTCTAAGTCACTGAAGAAAAGCCTTTCCTTAGGACCACGGGCGAGGAACTCTTCCAATGGCGTGGAGACCTGCACTTCGCCTGCCCTAGCGCGCTGCGAGGGGGAGCCGTCCTCCATTGGAGCTGGCAGATCTTGGCAGTCCTCCAATGGCGCTGGTAGATCTGGGTAGAGGGCAGCAGGGGGGGGTGGGGGAAGGAGGGGCGGAGAGAGGGGGGAGGAGTGGACGGCGGGGCCAACAACGCCACCGGCGTGTGGGGAGGGTGGCCGGCGGGGCCGGGACGGCCACCGGCGGTGGTCGGGGTGGGGGCGAGAGCTCACTGTCTCGATGATTGGTGAGAGAAAGGATCCCCTACGTCTAGTAGTGTGTGATGTTGTTTGTATTTTTGCTTATGTGTCATAGGCAGTTGATCCTAGAGTTGCTAGGTGCTATGGTTGAGATACTGGTTAGGAGTTCTCTACCCCCACTTTATGTAGCCTAGGAGATAGTAGGGTTACAAATAAGTCTTGGCTTATTAGCTTATATATTGATCTGATAAATTGTTACAATATTAATTTTCTAGTTTGTTACATTAGAAATCCCGAATCATTGAGTTATAAGTATATGATTACCTTCCTATCAAGTATAATGAAGAACCTTGGGTTGATGTCGCCCCTAGTTAGGTGGGCCCACTTCCCCACCCACCCTATGTCCATTGGGTGGCTTTATCCTGCATGACGATACCCATGATCTATGCAGTACATCGTCAGTGATCTCTGAGTTTTGTGATCGAGCTTGCGATGATTTTGATGATGTCTAGATCTAAGCTAAATGCTTAGCCTCCTCCATGGATTTGAATTCCACCCAGTTGAGCCGCTTTCTTCTACGAAGTAACTTGTAAAGTATTTGAAATAAGAGGTGAGCCGAGTGATACTCATACACTCTCTTTCACTCTCATTCCATCTCTCTATTCATACTCTCAAGTCTCAATCAAGAACAATAAGAACACATAAGAGAAGAAGTGGATAAAGAAAGGAAGAGAAAGAGTAAGGACCAAAGGAGGAGAATTACGCAAAATGTTTTTCTTTCCATTTTCTCCCCATACGGGACTACGGGTAAGGTTGTTCTTAATATGGACATAATTGCTGACCCGTTCAATGACAAAAAAATTAGGATATATATTTAGATAAACATAGTCTAGTTGCTAGTTGGAGCTAAAAACTAATCTAAAATTAGTTGTGGTTGAGTACCTAGTTGGTTAACAACTAATTAAAAATATAGCTAAAAAATTAAATCACTTATTAGTCTTCCCGTTTAAATGCATTAGAGTTAATTTTAAGTAATTTTTAGCTAACTAGTAATTACGCCTTATCAAACGTGTCTCCGGACAGACAACGGCTGAAATTCAAACGCGATTATACCTCTGAAACACATATACTCTACGTATTTCTCTACGTATTTCCGCGGCGGTATCGCATCGCAGGCGGCGCTGCTCGTTTCGTCCCGCCACACCCCCCATGCCGCTCCTCCACCTCTCGCTCCCGTCGCACCGCCTCCTCGTCGGCGGCCGAGGCCGGCTGTTCTTCCCGCCGTCTCCCCGTCATACCCGCCTCTCCGTCAGGTGAACCAACTCACGAGTCACGCCCCTCCGGACACTAACCCTACCCAACAGCATGTGCGCGAGTTCTTTTACTCCCGCCGCCGCCGCCGCCGCTTTTCTCACTAGTGCTTGTTTTGTTTGTGGATAGGGCGGCTGGGGATGCGGCGGTGTCAGTTGCGGCGGGGGATTACGGACTCCCTTTCCAGCCGGAGCGCGCCACTCACCACCGCGAGCTCGCCGCGGCCGTGGCCGCCGTCGAGCTCGCCTGTCGCCTCTGCGTTGACGTGAGTTACCTCATCTCCTCTCCTACTGATTTGATTGTCTGCTGAAATTTGAGGATTTAAGACAATTGCGCAGGATTAATTTCAGTTTGATGGGATCACTTGGTTTTGGCAGTCATGCCTCATGCGTAGAATTTGTCCAAGTTAGGGGAAAAAATGTACCAAATCCAAACCTCAAAGGCTCACAGTTTATTGGCAATACAAGATTAGGGCTGGGACAGAAATTATATAGACGATCAACTGGTTGCATAAGGCTAGATTTTTTAGGCCCAACATTGTCTTTATTTTTTCTTTATTAGGAAAAAAAATGGTCTAGTAATTTGTGGAGCACAAGATTATCAGTCCTATGCAGTGCTTTCAGCCACCACTAAACTGGTTAGTTGCAACTTGCAAAAGTTTCACTCTTCAGGGAAACATGATTGTGCAAAGTTTTCACTCCCAGAATGTATAATTAAGATCAATTACATATTGTTGGGTCTACTTAAACTATAAAAAAAACTACCAAGAATTGTGATCCTGGTACCATTGATTTTATACACCTGCAACCTTTAGCAAAACCATCTGATCTACTTACTCTTGTCTAAAATACAATCTTAGTTCGTGTTTGCCATGTAAGTAGCCTGCATTGTACGTTAATCGCATGAACTGTTATTTAATCCGCGTTAAACAAAAGAGTTTAAAATGACTCCACTTAATAGTTCATGGAGTTACTAAATATATTGAAAAGCAATTGACCTTTATATAGCTAGAGACACTCCTTTTTTCTCTTAGACTAGATTGATAAATAATCCTAGCAGAAATAAATGTAGTTGCTGTCTGTACCTTGGCCCAGTAGTTGGCCTTGTTTCTTTTGAGAGTGTTAGCTTGTTTGTTCTTGCTGGAAAACTGGCTTCCCCAGTATGTAACAGACTTAATTGGCTCTCTTAAAAGCCGAGTAAATATCCTTTAAAAAAACAGAAATAAATGTATGCCTGGGACACTAAACCCAAACCATAGTAGGGGCAAGTATACAAAATAGGGATTACTTATGGAAAAACATAACTACAGAGGTATTATTCACACGGTGCTGGAAAATTAATAAGAAAATACTTGATTTGATCTAGCATGGATTCAAGATATTACTCACGAGTGATGAGCAAAGTAGGGCTCAAAACTCAACTGGATTTTTTTTATGTTGACCAGCAGATCTGTGCTGTTTCAACATGTATACTTTTTTAAGTTATCATCTGGATATGGTGGAACAAATTTGATTGTTTGACATCTCACAAGAAAATGTCTGAGCTCCATTTTGCCGGTTTGGTTGTATGTCTCAACAGGTGAAGAGATCACTGTTTTCAGATGGCAGCAATATTCTTGAAAAGAATGACCAAACTCCTGTTACAGTTGCAGATTTCGGAGTGCAGGCCCTTATTAGTTTGGGTAATCCATAGCAAAATTTCAAAGTTCAGATTTGTGACTTTGTCTAATGCCATCTTTTGTCATGTTGCTATTGAAAGAGCTCCAGAGATTGTTCCCATCGATACCTCTGGTGGCCGAAGAGGATTCAGCTTCTCTAAGGTCATCCAAAGCTGATGATAGTAGCAGTGATATACTTGTTGAGTCAATTTTTAGTGCAGTTGCAGACAAAGCGAACAACAATGGGTCACCTTTAAATCAAGATGATGTCTTGAGAGCAATTGATAGAGGAGGCAAGGATGCTGTCTCATTTGATTCAAACCCTGCTACTTATTGGGTAAGAAGTAAGTTGCTGTGTTTCGTTTATCATAACCCGAGATCTGTGAAGTTGATTCATAATTTCATATATTTGGTTTCTGCCATATTCAAGTTTATGCTTTGGTTTGAAGGTACTTGATCCAATTGATGGCACCAAAGGTTTCTTGAGAGGGAATGATGCTCTGTATGTGGTATGATTGCCTATTCTGCTACATGTCTTTACATACTGTATTACTGTTGATCAAGGACTGAAATGCTTTATTCAGCCATTGTTACAAGATGTTCTTTAATTGCACAAGTATTTATTTGCTGCGTGTTTTGACACTTACAAAAACATCATTCCACAAGCATTGTCTTGGGGATTTTTTATATTGATATCAACATTCTTTGTTCTCTGCTATTAATTTATTCACAAGATTGTGAAATATCAATGTATGTGATTTGAGGATTTCCGGAAAGACCCTCGTTGCTACAAAACATTCATAATGATACCACATTATCAACAATTAACTGAGGATAAGAATGTTCATACATATTTTTTTATGAGGCACCTTTTGTCCTTTTGAGTTTTTATAGGGTAACCTGCAGCTGTGCAGCACTTTGTTCTTAGCAAATTTCATACATCTGAATACAAAGCATGTTTGCCCCTATATGGTTGCCAATTGCCATTCAGCATGGACTGGTTAATCCAGGATCAAGAAATTACATATTATCGACCTCAGTTGCCTATTTGCATGATCATTTTCTTCTTAGTCCTAACATACATTTTTGCCAATTTTTAAGGTGGGTCTGGCGCTTGTGGTGAATGGAAAGGTAACAGTTGGAGTGATGGGATGTCCAAATTGGACCAACGATGACATAACCAACAAGAAAGATGATAGTGCTGCTGCATGTAATGGCCGTGGTATTCTTATGGTGTCTCATATAGGCTGTGGTACATGGTCTAGGCGTCTGTCTTCTGAGATTGGCCAATTCACTACGGCGCAGGATATTTGGAAAAGATGCTTTGTGGACACATGTTCGATTGCACACATGGCACGCTATTGCATTCCAGATAGCCAAACGTGGGATATGATACCATTATCTGCTACCTTCAATTCAACAACAGATTTATCTGATCCTAGAAATGAGAATGAAATTCTTCTCCTATCTGTTTTTTGTGGCAGGTTTGTTGCACTTTCCATTAATGGTTTGATACTTGCGCATTAGTTCATGCCACTAGTCAGTTGATATATGATGCTAGCTAGCAAGCCAAGGCATTCCGCACAATGATTGATTTTCTCCAACATATGGGATGAGCAAAAGGCATTGAAAGCAATGATTGATATATTCTCCCCATCCTCAAGTTAGCTCTGGATACTACTATACTTGTTTGTTTGCTGCAAGACTTTGTTAAATGTCTTTCTCTATTCTTGTGCTGTCTTGCTATCATAATACTTTTGGATTTCCTACAAAAATATCTGGCTGAGGTTGATACTGAGTATATTAGATCCATTAGTGATTCTTGATTGGTCGGCCGCACATGAGTTCATGATGATGTGCTTCTTGTTGCTATTCTGTAGCTTGTGCAAGTATCTCACAGTAGCTTCTGGGAGAGCCTCAGTTTTTGTCCTTCAAGCACGGCCGACAACTCAGATCAAGGTGCCATGTTGCTCGCAATTTCTGTTGTTCTGCATGACAAGTTAAAGTGTTAAACAACTTGTTGACTTAGTTAACCGGTGCACTGATCACCCTTTCTTTTCATACTGTTTACATAGTCCTGGGATCATGCTGTTGGGGTAATCTGCGTGCAG
>NW_018396591.1:8049-11503 GCF_000003195.3 Sorghum bicolor | reverse complement strand
ACTGAAGCAAGATTCCATATGACACACGTCATCTAGGAGTTCCATCGGTTGCGTCCAAATTGATTTCTAAGCATATGGTACGTTCCATGCAAACGTGCACCTATCTTTCCTAAAGATTAGCACTATCTCCAAACAGACCAAACCAAGCCTCCACTTGTGCCCCTTCACCTAGGAGTACCATTGGGTGTGTCCAAAATGGTTTCTTAGCCAATGGTGCATTAGATGCAAACCATGCACCTATCTTGCACCGAAACTAACATTGTCTCCATATGGACCAAAACAAGATTACATATGACACATGTCATCTAGGAGTTCCATCGAGTGCATCCAAGTTGATTTCCAAGCATATGATACGTTCCATGCAAACCGTGCAACTATCTTGCATCAAGATTTACACTATCTCCAACAGACCGCAACGAGCTTCTACTTGAGCCTCTTCACCTAGGAGTACCATCGAGTGTGTCCAACATGTTTTCTTAGAGTATGGTGCAATAGGTGCAAACCATGCGCCTATCTTGCACTAAAACTAACACTATCTCCAAACATCATCTAGGAGTTCTATCACGTGCGTCCATATTGATTTCTGAGCATATGGTATGTTCCATGCAAACCGTGCACCTATCTTTCCTTAAGATTAGCACTATCTCCAAACAGACCAAACCAAGCTTCCACTTGAGCCCCTTCACATAGAAGTACCATTGGGTGTGTCCAAAATGGTTTCTTAGTCTATGGTGAACTAGACGCAAACCGTGTACCTATCTTGCACCGAAACTAACAATGTCTCTAAACAGACCGAAGCAAGATTCCATATGACACACGTCATCAAGGAGTTCTATCAGGTGCGTCCAAATTGATTTCTGAGCATATGGTATGTTCCATGCAAACTGTGCACCTATCTTGCATCAAGATTAGCACTATCTCCAAATAGACCAAACCAAGATTTCACTTGAACCCCTTTAACTAGGAGTACCATCGGGTGCATCCAAAATGCTTTCTTAGCCTATGGTGCATTAGGCGCAAACTGTAGGCCTATCTTGCCCCAAAACTAACACTGTCTCCAAACGGACCAATGTGAGAATACATATGACACACCTCATCTAGGAGTTCCAACAGGTGCGTCCAAATTGATTTCTGAACCGAGCTTACAGTTGAGCCTCTTCACCTAGGAGTACCATCGAGTGCGTCCAAAATGGTTTCTTAGCCTATGGTGCATTAGGCACAAACCATGCACCTATCTTGCACCGAAACTAACACTGTCTCTAAATGGACCAAAGCGAGATTCCATATGACACACGTCATCTAGGAGTTCCATCGAGTGCGTCTAAATTGATTTCCGAGCATATGGTGCGTTCCATGCAAACGGGCACCTATATTTCCTAAAGATTAGCACTATCTCCAAACAGACCAAACCAAGCTTCCAATTGCGCCCCTTAACCTCGGAGTACCATCGGGTGCGTCCAAAATGGTTTCTTAGCCTATGCTGCATTAGGCGCAAACCGTGCACTTAGCTTGCACCGGTTCAACAACTATCTCTAAACGGACCAAAGCAAGATTACATATGACACACGTCTTCCATCGGGTGTGTCCAAAGGGATTTCTAAGCATATGGTATGTTCCATGCAAACCGTGCAACTATCTTGCATCAAAAATTTACACGTATCTCCAAACAGACCGAACCGAGCTTCTACTGGAGCCTCTTCACATAGGAGTACCATTGGGTGTGTCCAAAATGGTTTCTTAGAGATAGTGCATTAGGAGCAAACCATGCACCTATCTGGCATCGAAACTAACACTATCTCCGAATATACCAAAGCGAGATTCCACATAACACACATCATCTAGGAGTTCTATGAGGTGCGTGGAAATTGATTTTTGAGCATATGGTATGTTCCATGCAAACCGTGCACCTATCTTACATGAAGATTAGCACTATCTCCACATAGACCGTATCGAGCTTTACTTGAGCCTCTTCACCTAGGAGTACCATCGGGTGCTTCCACAACGGTTTCTAAGCCTATAGTGCATTAGGCACAAAGCATGCACCTATCTTGCACCGAAACTAACATAATCTCAAAATGGACTAAAGTGAGATTCCATATGACACACGTCCTCAAGGAGTTCCATCAGGTGCGTCCAAATTGATTTTTGAGCATATGGTACGTTCCATGCAAACCGTGTAGCTATCTTTCCTCAAGATTATCACTATCTCCAAACAGACCAAATCAAGCTTCCACTTGAGCCGCTTCACCAGGAGGACCATCAGGTGTGTCCAAAATGGTTTCTTAGCCTATGGTGCATTAGGCGCAAACCGTGTACCTATCTTGCACCAAAACTAACAATATCTCTAAACGGACCCAAGCAAGATTCCATATGACACACGTCATCTAGGAGTTCCATTTAGTCAGTCCAAATTGATTTCCGAGCATATCGTACGTTCGATGTAAACCATGCACCTATCTTGCATCAAGATTAGCACTATCTCTAAATAGACCAAACCGAACTTCCACTTAAGCCTATTCACCTAGGAGTACCATCGGGTGCGTCTAAAATGGTTTCTTAGCCTATGGTACACTAGGCACAAACCGTGCACATATCTTGCACTAAAACTAACACTGTCTCCAAACGGACCGAAGCAAGATTCCATACGACACACGTCATCAAGGAGTTCTATCGCGTGCGTCCAAATTGATTTCTGAGCATATGGTACGTTCCATGCAAACCATGCACCTATCTTGCATCAAGATTAGCACTATCTCCAAACAGACCAAACCAAGCTTTCACTTGAGCCCCTCTACCAAGGAGTACCATCGGGTGCATCAAAAATGGTTTCTTAGCCTATGGTGCATTAGGCGCAAACGGTACACCTATCATCCAGCGCCCCAGTGCCCTATCATTTTCTGTGTACAACCTTTTCTTTAGTGCATCGATAATCGTTCCATTGGCTCGCTCGACTTGACCGTTGGCCCGAGGATGGGCTACCGACACGTACTTTATGACTATGCCTCTGTCATCACAGAAGTCCCAGAATGTAGTGCCGGTGAACTGAGTGCCCAGGTCGGTGATTATGCTATTGGGAACCTCGAATCTATGTATGATTTGATTGAGGAATTCCACAGCCTTCTCAGAAGTGGCTTTGACCAGTGGCATGTACTCGATCCACTTCAAGAACTTGTTGATTAGCACGAACACGAATTTGAAATTGCCAGGGGCTGGTTTGAATGGCCCGATCATGTCAAGACCCCAACAGGCAAATGGCCAAGACGACGGAATCGTTTGGATCTCATGAGCGGGTACATGGGTCCGCTTGGCGAAGAACTGGCACCCTTCGCAATGCCGGACCAGTTTCTCGGCATCAGTGACTGCGGTTGGCCAGTTAAAACCTGCTCGGAAAGCTTTTCTGACCAGTGTTCTAGAGGCGGCGTGGTTGCCATAGGACCCAGCATGTATGTCATCT
>NW_018396591.1:1086-7949 GCF_000003195.3 Sorghum bicolor | reverse complement strand
ATTTCTGAGCGCCGGATAAGATGCTCGTTCTCCGTTTTGTCTTGAAGGCCCGAACCGTCTGAGAGGTACTTAATGAAAGGAGTGCGCCAGTCGTTGCCACTGGCTGTCGGAGTGGCGTCCCCTACGAGCAGTGTCTCGCTGGGTGGCGTGTCGACCAGGTCTAAACCGACGCTTGGTGTGAGAATGTCCTGAACAAAAACACCTTGCGGAATCTAGGCCCGGGATGATCCTATCTTTGACAGCGCATCTGCTGCTTGATTCTTGTCTCGGACCACGTGTATGTATTCTATGCCATAAAAATTTGATTCCCACCTCCGGATTTCTTTGCAGTACAGGTCCATCTTCTCATCAGTCGTGTCCCACTCTTTATTTAACCGGTTGATGACCAGGGCAGAGTCGCCGTAGACGTAAAGGCGCTTGACTCCTAGTTCGACGGCTAGTCGGATGCCGTGCAGGCATGCTTCGTACTCGGCGACGTTGTTGGATGCTGGGAAGAGGATCCTAAGGATGTAGCGTAGCTTGTCCTTGTTTGGTGAAATGAAAAGGATTCTGGCACCAGCTCCATTGATGTTTAAGGACCCATCGAAGAACATTGACCAGTGATCGAAGACATCTGGAGATGGGGGTGCGTTGAGATCCGTCCATTCCGCGACGAAGTCGACCAGGGCTTGAGAGTTGACGGTTGTGCAACTTTGGAAATCCAAAGAAAATGGGCATAATTCCATAGCCCACTTTACAATTCTACCGTTGGCGTCTTTGTTGCGCAAGATGTCCCCCAACGGAAAACTCGTAGTAACGAAAACGTGATGGCCATCGAAGTAGTGCTTTAGCTTCCTTGAGGTGATTCAGATGGCGTAGATTAATTTTTGTATCTGGGGATACCTAGTCTTGGATTCGTTTAGGACTTCGCTTATGAAGTATACTGGTCTCTGGACTTTGTAGACGTGGCCTGGTTCATCCCGCTCGACCACGAGCACCGTAAAGACGACCCGATCAGTGGCTGCTATGTAGAGGAGCAGGTCCTCGTTAGGTTGAGGCGCGGTGAGAACGGGTGGTGAAGTGAGGAAAGTTTTGGAGCTCGGCGAATGCGACGTTGGCCTCTTCTGTCTAAGAGAATTTTTCCGATGCTTTTAGTAGCTTGAAAAAAGGAAGTCCTTTTTCCCCCAGCCTAGAAATATACCGACTGAGAGCTGCCATGCATCCGGTGAGCTTTTGAACGTCTTTTACATTTCTTGGTGGTCGCATATCGAGCACCACCTTGACTTTTGAGGGGTTTGGTCGTATGCCGTCGCGGCTGACAACGTTGCCGAGCAGTATACCGGAGGGGACCCCAAAGATGCATTTTTTGGGGTTAAGCTTCCACTTGTATTTGTTTAGTGCCTTAAACGTACGATCTAAGTTGTCGATCAGGGTGCTGGCGTCCCTAGTTTTGACAACGACGTCGTCAATGTAGGCTTCGACGAGATCGTCACGTATCTCGTCTTGGAGGCACTGCTGAATGGCACGTTGATAGGTGGCTCCGGCGTTTTTTAATCCAAAGGACATAGTGGTGTAGCAATATGCACCAAAAGGAGTGATGAAGGAAGTTTTGATCTGGTCATCCTCTTTTAACAAAATCTGGTGGTAACCAGAGTAACAGTCGAGGAAGGAAAGTAACTCGCACCCGGCCGTTGAATCGACCACTTCGTCTATGCGAGGGAGACCAAAAGGATCTTTAGGACAGTGTTTATTGAGATCGGTGTAATCAACGCACATTCTCCATTCATTATTCTTTTTTCTTACAAGGACCGGATTGGCGAGCTAATCAGGGTGATACACTTCTTTAATAAACCCGGCTGCTAAAAGCCATGTAATCTCTGTCATAATAGCCTCCTTTTTGTCACGAGCGAACCGTCGTAGCTTCTGCTTGATTGGTCTTGCGGTCTTCGAGACGTTTAAGGAGTGCTCGATCAGGCTTCTTAGGATGCCGGGCATGTCCGCAGGTTTCCATGCGAAAATGCTTACGTTGTCCCTTAGAAACCTGACGAGCGCGTCTTCCTATTTGGCGTCCAGATTGGCCCCGATGAGAGCCGTCTTCTCTGGGCTGCCGTCGACCAGTTAGACTTCCTTGTGGTCCTTGGACTTGGTGCTTTTTCTTGAAGTCTCCTGCTCGGGTAGTTTGAGCTGGTCGATGATATTTGAGTTGCTTGTGCTACCGTTTGTGCCATGCGAATCGAGAGGTCGATTGCCTCGGTAATCTTGAAGCTTTCCTCTTCGTAGGTGTATGTCGTGTAGACATTGCCTCTGACGGTCAAAACACCCTTCTCGGTTGGCATCTTGAGGACCAGGTATGAGTAGTGCGGAACTGCCATGAACTTGGTGAGCGAAGGACGGACTAGAATTGCATGGTAGGTCCCATCAAAGTCAGCGATCATGAAGTTGACGAACTATGTGCGGAAGTGGTCTGCTGTCCCAAACTGGACGGGCAGCATTATCTGGCTGAGGGGTACTGAGCCTTGACCTGGCAGGAGCCCCAGAGCGTCAT
The DNA here is from genome assembly GCF_000003195.3 of Sorghum bicolor. Lineage (NCBI taxonomy): Eukaryota > Viridiplantae > Streptophyta > Magnoliopsida > Poales > Poaceae > Sorghum > Sorghum bicolor. Next base: position 5,425 of record NW_018396591.1, on the reverse strand, counting down.
ATGGTTTCAGCTGCGCTGGAGTTAGCTTGAGAGCAGGGAGGCTATTGCAAAACAGGATGTCGATGGAGCTACCCCCATCGACGAGCACACGCTCAAACCTGACGCTGTTGATGCATGGGTCCAAGATCAACGGGAAACACCCTAGTTCTAGGATGGCAGCCCACTGGTCCTGTCTGCTGACGGAAATCTCTCGGTGCGACCAGGGGGGAATTTAGGGTCGGCGATCAAACCATCGGCGCAGTCCACATTGAGGCAAGCCCTTTTCAAGAGTTTTCTTTCTCATTTTGACTCGATGGAGACTTTCCCTCCAAAATGGAGTGTACCACGTCGGTGGGACTGACGTATTGGTGTCGTGGGTCCCTATCTTGGTCATCATCTTTGTCTTCCTGACTGCGTCTGTCCTGTTTCCCGTTTTTCTTGGCGGCGTCTCCCTGAGCGTCTCGCTGTGTGTAGATGCTTTTGAGGACACGTCATTCTTCCATCGTGTGGTTGGACTTGGGATAGAGTTGGCACAGTCCTTTCAGCGTCTTGTTGTAGTCTTCCTGGTAGTCACGTCTTCCGTTGGGGCGCTTGACTGTGTTTACCTCGTGGTCGCCGTCGTGAGGTCGCTTGCCTCTGAAATCGTCACGATTATCACGATGCCTGTCCCACCCTTCTCGGTGGTCGTGGTTATCGCCACGGCGGGGATTCCGGTTGTCGAAACACCCACGGCTATCATCTCGTCTGGGAGGCTGCTCGGCTCCTCGTACGTCTTCTCGGATGAGTTTTTCTGCGTCGTTGGCATCGGTGTAGTTCTTGCTGTGACGAGGAGCTTGGCGACCATGGTCGGCCTTTTGCGCAGTAATTTGCTTCTTAATGCTTCGTGCAAACGTAGGCCTTTAATGAAGGCCGATATGGCCTCGTCGTGGGAAATCTTTGGAATCTTGAGACGCATATCCGAGAAGCGTCAGATGTAGTCGCGCAGGGGTTCATTCTTCCTGTCCCTTATCCTCTCAAGATCGTATTTATTTCCAGGCTGCTCGCATGTAGCAATGAAGTTGTCGATAAACGCCTGGCGCAATTCCTCCCAAGAATCAAAAGAGTCCTCGGGTAGACCGAGGAGCCATTGTTGACCAGCTTGGTCAAGGAAGACTGGGAAATAGTTTGCCATGACATGCTCGTCTCCTGCTGCCGATCAGACTGCGATCTCATAAAGAGTGATCCAGTTTTCACGATTTTCCTTACCGTCGTACTTTTTGAGCTTTTCAAGCTTGAAGTTGCGGGGCCATACGACTTATCGATGGTACGAGGAGAACTATCTTAGGCCAGGAGGGCCATGTGCCACATCATACTTGATGCGTCACAGGTTTTCATGCACTGCTCGTTCCGTAACACGGCTGTTGATGCGCTCGCGGACATCTTTAGGAGGGATGTTGGGTCGTAGGTCTCGGTCTTGGTTTACCTCCTGACCACGCCCTCGTCTTTGTTTGTGGTAGTTGCCAGGATCCCGACCACGGTTGTCACGATGGGTGTTCTTCCTGTGATTGTTGTCGGGCAAACGGCTACGACGATGCCCGCTGGGCCGCGGTGAAGTTCGGCTGTGGTGAGTCTGGTCAGACGAAACCTCCGTATAGGAGACGGCTTGGACCCTTTTGAGCAAAGTAGCGGTCTATCCCATCGCGGCGATCAGATGTGCTCGTATGTTAGATCAGATGTCCTGGTATTCCGGAGTATCAGGAAGTCCATCTAGGTTTGCCATGGCGACGGCCACATTAGCGCTTGGCGTCTTGTAGACTTGCTGATTTCCGACCATGTCGAAAGCATCGCCAAGGGTGTTTGGGATGAGTTGCCGCTCCTCATCTGCTTGTCGTTGGGCACGGTCGGTGTTGCGCTGTTTGCGCTGCTGTCTCTGTTCGTCGGTTTCGTCGTCGACAATTGGCTCATCATTGCTGACGTTGAGGACCAGGTCTCCTCGTCGAGGCGGAAAGACCGGGAAACGGGGAAAACCTGGGGGATAGGGTGGCAGATCTAAATCATAATATTCGTCCTCGGGGTGTAAAACCTCGGTAGGGATGGAGCCTTTGCTGGAATCTGTGCTGTCGGACTTATCTTCCGGTAGGGTGCGGATGGACACCATATTGACGAAGTGACGAGCTGTTTGCCTGTTCTAGCTCAGCGACAAGCCCATCTTCCCGAATAGAGCTTGGGTATGCCGCGAAAACCGATCAGCCGCGTTGCTCAGACCATGAGGGAAATTCTGGTCTGGCGAGGCTATCTTGCACTTGATAGTCCGTCCCACGGTGGTCGACGTTATCGTCAGAGATGTTCCCAATCGTTCGTGTGTGGTGACACGAGTTGGTCGATGGGAGTTGAAAAAATTCGATGCTGATGCTTGATCAGGCTTGCGTGAAATCGAATCCACCAGGTTGGAGGCTTCGAGAAGCTTGAGGTCGGAGTGATCGAGGGCTTTGAGAAGATCTGAGTAGTCGACTCGTTTTCCCTTGTAGCGAGGGAGCGGAGGTCGGGCCCTCGGAGTCGTCATGATCGTGGTCGGTATGATCGAGACCATCACCTTTGTTGCCCCAGATTGGATATGAGTTCCTTCTAAGGTCATGGTCGTAAGGCCGCCATCGTGAGTCGTCCAAGTGATTTGGCCAACGGTGAACATGAGACCTTCGGCCACCACGGCGGAAGCTAGGATGATGACAATCTTGTTCGTCTGGTAAGCTGTACGCACACCCCCTACCTAGCGCGCCACTGTCGACAAAAGCTGGTCGGCAGTCTACCTTGGGGTATACCCACGGTAGTAGTTTATCGACAGACAGGTGCGGAAGCTACGAACTTGATGGTGACGCAAGACACAGACAAGGATTTTTATCCAGGTTCGGCCGTCGTGTGGGCGTAATACCTACGTCCTGCGTCTGATTGTATTGCTGTGGGTTGAATTGTGTTGAGTTGAGTTGTTGTTGTCTAGGGGGGTCCCTTGCCTCTCCTTATATAGTCCAGAGGGTAGGGTTATAGATCTAGAAACTAATCCTAGTTGGTTACAATTGCCATAGATAATACAGTATCAATTCCTATTCTAACCGACTAGAATACTGCTTGATCTCCACGTCTTGTTTCCTTGCTCGAAACTCGATCAGTTCGATCAAGCCTCGAATTGTCTCATGATCGGCCAAGTCTCCTGGCCCAAGTCTAGCCGTAAGGGTATACGGGTTTATACCCCCACAGGGCTCAAGTGAAAGCTCAATTTGGTCTGTTTGGAGATAGTGCTAATCTTGATGCAAGATAGATGCACGGTTTGCATGGAACATACGATATGCTCAGAAATCAATTAGGATGCACCTGATATAACTCCTTGATGATGTGTGTCATATGGAATCTTGCTTCGGTTCGTTTAGAGACAGTGTTAGTTTTGGTAGAAGATATGTGCACGGTTTACGCCTAATGCCCATAGGCTAAGAAACCATTTTAGATGCACCCGATGGTACTCGTAGTTGAAGAGGCTCAAGTGGAGGCTTGATTTGGTCTGTTTGGATATAGTGCTAATCTTGATGCAAGATAGTTGCACAGTTAGCAAGGAACGTACCATATGTTAAGAAATCAATTTGGACGCACCCAATGGAACTCCTAGATGACGTGTGTCATATGGAATCTCGCTTCGGTCTGTTTGGAGACAATGTTAGTTTCGGTGCAAGATAAGTGCATAGTTTGTGCCTAATGCACCGTAGTCTCAGAAACCATTTTTGACACACCTATTTGTACTCCTAGATGAAGAGGCTCAAGTGGAAGCTGGGTTTGGTCTGTTTGGAGATAGAGCTAATCTTGATGCAAGATAGGTGCATACTTTGTGCCTAATGCACCATAGTCTAAGAAACCATTTTTGACGCACCTGTTTGTACTCCTAGATGAAGAGGCTCAAGTGGAAGCTTGGTTCGGTCTGTTTGGAGATAGTGCTAATCTTGATGCAAGATAGGAGCACGGTTTGCATGGAACATACCATATGCTTGGAAATCAATTTGGATGCACTCGATGGAACTCCTTGATGACGTGTGTCATATGGAATCTCGCTTTGGTCCGTTTAGAAACAGTGTTAGTTTCAGTGCAAGTTATGTGCATGGTTTGCGCCAAATGCACCATAGTCTAAGAAACCATTTTGGAAGCACCTGTTGGTACTTCTGTGAAGAAGCTCAAGTGGAAGCTCGGTTTGATCTGTTTGGAGATAGTGCTAATCTTGATGCAAAATAGGTGCATGATTTGCAAGGAACATACCATATGCTTAGAAATCACTTTGGACGCACCCAATGGAACTCCTAGATGACGTCTGTCATATGAAATCTTGGTTCGGTCCGTTTGTAGA
>NW_018396591.1:0-986 GCF_000003195.3 Sorghum bicolor | reverse complement strand
TGGAAATCAATTTGGATGCACCCAATGGAACTCCTTGATGACGTGTGTCATACGGAATCTCGCTTCTGTCCATTTGGAGACATTGTTAGTTTCGGTGCAAGATAGGAGCACAGTTTGCACCTAATGCACCACAGTCTAAGAAACCATTTTGTACGCACTTGTTGGTACTCCTAGGTGAAGGGGCTCAAGTCGATGCTCAGTTCGGTCTATTTGGAGATAGTGCTAATCTTGGTCCAAGATAGGTGCACGGTTTGCATTGAACATACCAAATGCTTGGAAATCAATCTTGACGCACATGATGGAACTCCTAGATGACGTGTGTCATACGAAATCTTGCTTCGGTCGGTTTGGAGATAGTGTTAGTTTCGGTGCAAGATAGGTGCAAGGTTTGCACATAATGCAGCATAGGCTAAGCAACCATTTTGGACGCACCCGATGATACTCCTAGGTAAAAGGCTCAAGTGAAAGCTCGATTTGATCTATTTGGAGATAGTACTAATCTTGATGCAAGATAGATGCACGGTCTGCATGGAACATACCATATGCTTAGAAATTCATTTGGACACACCCGATAGAACTCCTTGATGACGTGTGTCATATGGAATCTCGCTTTGGTGTGCTTAGAGATAGTATTAGATTCGGTGCAAGATATGTGCACGGTTTGCGTCTAATGCACCAAACTCTAAGAAACCATTTTGGAAGCACATATTGGTACTCCTAGGTGAAGAGGCTCAAGTGGAGGCTCGGTTCGGTCTGTTTAGAGATAGTGCTAATCTTGCTGCAAGATAGGTGCACGATTTGCATGGAACATACCATTTGCTTGGAAATCAATTTGGACGCACCAGATGGACTCCTTGATGACATAGTCGGGATCCTCTAGATTACCGCAGCAGAAGCTGACTGCCGTCTGGCAGCGACGGACAGCTATCCCGAGTTTTTTCTTTCTCCCTTTCTTTCTTTTTCCTTTTTGTTTTCTTTTCTCCTTT
>NW_018396590.1:938-11452 GCF_000003195.3 Sorghum bicolor | reverse complement strand
TATATACTATCAAGGTCATCAAAACAATGTGTGCATGCATTATATCCCTTGTTTGTCTGCCCTAAAAGATTACTTAGAGCAGGCCAATCATTGATTGTCACAAACAACAGTGCTCGTAGGTCGAAGTGTTCCTGTTTGTACTCATCCCACACACGAACACCTGTTTCACTCCATAAAAGAAGGAGTTCTTCAATTAATGGCCTTAGATAGACATCAATGTCATTGCCCGGTTGCTTCAGGCCTTGGATGAGCACCGGCATCATAATAAACTTTCGCTTCATGCATAACCATGGAGGAAGGTTGTAGATACATAGTGTAACAGGCCAAGTGCTATGACTACTGCTTTGCTCACCAAAAGGATTCATATCGTCCGTACTTAAAGCGAACCTTAAGTTTCTTGCGTCTTTTGCAAACTCTGGAAATTCCCTGTCTATTGCTCTCCACTGGGACCCATCAGCAGGGTGTCTCAACATGTTGTCTACTTTACGGTCTTCTTTGTGCCACCGCAATAATTTTGCATGGTCCTTATTTCTAAAAAGACGTTTCAGACGTGGTATTATAGGAGCATACCACATAACCTTTGCAGGGATTTTTTTTCTGGGACGTTCTTCCCCCTCAACATCGCCAGGGTCATCTCGCCTGATCTTATACCGTGATGCTTTACATACGGGGCATTCATCTAAATTCTCGTAGTCCTTGCCACGGTATAGGATGCAGTCGTTAGGACATGCATGTATCTTCTTGATTTCTAATCCCAAAGGACAGACGATCTGTTTTGCTTCGTACGTAGTAGTGGGCAGTTCATTAGGCTTTGGCAGCATTTTTTTGGATCTTCAGTAATTGCCCAAATGCCTTATCGTATACACCATTCTGTGCCTTCCATTTTAACAGTTCTAGAGTTGTACCCAGTTTTTTTGCCCATCCTGGGCAGATGGGTATAATAATTTCTTGTGATCTTCTAACATGTGGTCAAACTTTGTCTTCTCTTTTTCACTTTCGCAATCTTTTTGTGCCTCACGAATGACATCACCAAGAGCATCATCTTCAACAGGTGCGCCTTCTGCATCTGCCTCATCTTCAGCTTCTCCCATTGCTGTATCACCGAAGTCACCGTATTGAGCAATAATGTCGTCAGGCTCCAACTGTTCTTCTTCACCTTCTTCCATAATTATACCGTTTTCTCCATGCTTGGTCCAACAAATATAGTTTGGCATAAAACCCGACTTCAACAAATGTGAGTGAATATTTCTAGAGCTAGAATATTCCTTCAAATTCTGACACAAGGCACATGGGCAACATATGAATCCATCCCGCTTGTTTTCCTCGGCCACTCTTAAGAAATAATGCACACCATCAATGAATTCTTTGGAGCGGCGATCGGCATTGTACATCCAATGACGTGTCATTGTCTGCATTGCAATGTAAAATATTATAAGTTTCTAATTTTTTATAAAGAAATTAAAGTAACAAATAACCTAAAATTCTCTATTTCTGGTTTTTCTAAACCAACAAAATTAAAAAGACATAAAAGTTCTCTATTTTCTAACTAACCATGAAATGTGGCATGCATACTAGTTATAATTAACTAATTAACCATGTCATAAAGTGCAAATTAAAGTATTATAAGTTTCTAATTTTTAATAGAGAAATTAAAGTAACAAAAAAACCTAAAATTCTCTATTTCTAATTTTTATAAACAAGCTAAATTAAAAAAGCACAAAAATTCTCTATTTTCCTAAATAATCATGAAATGTGGTATGTATACTAGTTATAATTAAATAGCTAAATCGGTCAAAAATTACAAATTAAAGTATTATATGTTTTTATTTTTAATAGAGAAATTAAAGTAACAAAAAACCTAAAATTCTATATTTCTATTTTTTCTAAACAAGCTAAATTAAAAAAGCTCAAAAATTCTCTATTTTCTTAAATAATCATGAAATGTGGTATGTATACTAGTTATAATTAACTAACTAAATCGGTCAAAAATTACAAATTAAAGTATTATATGATTTTATTTTTTCTAAACTAATTAAAATAAAAAACATATTACCACTATTTCTCTAACAAAACGCGTCGCTTTTGAAATGGCGATGAAGCTAATAACCTCTTAAAAAACCATAAAATAAAAAATAATATAACACTAGGAAATGACATACGCCGCTTCTAAATGTTGAGAAGATGAAGCTAGTGACCTCTTAACAAGTCGATGACGGTGTAGAAACGATGAAATGAATCAATAGCCGGAGATGAGAGCAAGCTAGAACAAGCAACTCCAAATGAAGAACACAGCAAAAGAGTGAAGATCGATGGGCTCGGCCACGGGAAGAAGAGTTTAAATATGGGGAGGGACATTTAATCCCGGTTCCTTTTAAAAACCGGGACTAAATTCCAACACTAGTCTCGGCCGGTGGGACGGACCGGGACAAAAGCTTTTAATCCCGGTTGGTAACACCAACCGGGACTAAAGGCTTGGCTTTTGTCCCGGTTGGTGAGAACAACCGGGACTAAAAGTCCCCTCTGCCGATGTCTGACATAATAGCCGTTGGGCAGGGGACTTTTAGTCCCGGTTGTTGTCACCAACCGGGACTAAATATGTTTTTGTCCCGGACTCTGTTTTGGCCGAGATTATTGTTCATTTTGGGCAAGTGACCAAAGGCCTGTTCTGTAGTAGTGAACCTCCCTGGGTAAGGGACCAGACGCTGCCCGGTGAGTCCGTTGCTAGCGTCCGGTGCCTAACCCTAAGCACAGCACTGATCCAACGGCTAAGGACCTCACCGGACGCACTCACTGAGCGTCCGGTGCAGCGTCCGGTGCCTCCTTGGGCACCCAAACTTCGTCGAAATGCGATCGCTCCAAAACAAAGTTTGTTCCTCTCGATCTAAGGACTATCTCTGAGCTACCTAGTGCTAGGTTTACCAAGTGTACACCACACCTAAACCTAAAGCCTTGTCTAAGTCAAGCTACTAGATCAAAGCCCCTCTTAATAGTACGGTCAAAGGAAAACAAAGTCCTAAACTACTCTAAGTGCCCTTCTTCACCATATGGCACTTAGACCTAGTCTAGTCTTGACGATGTCCATCCATCCTTTGAAAACCGAAACGATTTTCACTATTAAGTAGGCATATACGTCCCTGTCCATCGAGTACTTATTTACCATGACCTTACCTATGACTTTGCCTCTGCAAAACATACTTTAGTCATAGTAATCAACAATGTCATTAAACACCGAAATCACTAGGGGCCTAGATGCTCTTTCAATCTCTCCCTTTTTGGTGATTGATGACAACCTCGAGTATGAAAAGAGTTGAGGTTTTCAAATGACTTGGTTTCAATAAGCATGTTACAATAAGAGCAAAGGGATTAGTCATGCTTATATCAACCAAGTCCAACACCCTGCAACCAAATATGTGAGTGGTATACACCAGGATAATAATCACAAAGCTCATAAGTACATCGGAGTAAAAACACAGAAGCAAAAGTACTAAGAACCAAAACACATGACATTAAGATATCACAATAAGCACAAGTCATGTCTCACAACCAAGTATCTCACACAAGTGCAATGCATATACATAAACATGATGCATGGAGGAGTAGCACACATAAAAGCATCTCAAAAGAATAAATAAAAAAACCTTCTCTAGCTCTCTAGCTCCCCCTAACTCCTAACTCTCATACTCACACTCTCTCTCCCCCTTTGGCATCAAACGCTAAAAACCTAAGAAGTTGGTGGAGGAGGCGAAGCAGTGGAGTCCCGCGGCACGGCCTCGAAGCGAGCTGCATCGTCCGAACTGTCAGCCGTCGAGGCGGAGGAGGTGGAGTGACCCTCTGAAGCTCCACGAGCTGGCGAAGCGGTCCGGGTCTGTTCTGTAGGTGCGGGAGCTGTCACTGGCTGTGCTGGCTGCTCGAGTCCTGCTGACGAAGCTGGCACGGACTCGGTCGCTGTAGCTGACGTCTCTGGTACTGTGGAAGACGGTGCAAGCTGCTCGGACGACGCTACAGACGACAACAGACGCTCAGTAGTGGTGACTGGCGCCGTAAAGGTGGCTGGAGCCTGCAGAGGTGGAGGCGTAGGGTCACCAGTCAGAGCACTGTAGGAGAAACTGAGGTGCGGGTCTGTCGACGAGTCCAACACTAGCTGTGACGCTGACGCTGACTGCGGTGTAAAACCAGAGCGGAGAGGCGTAAACTGAGGTACCTGCTCAAAGCCAGAGGAGATAGCACTCTGGGAGACATGGTGCTGGGGCGTCGAGAATGGCTGACTCTGAGCTGGGAGCTGTAGGGGCTGCTGTGACTGAGACTGAGTCTGAGGCACTGGAGTGGGTGGCCTGACAGTCGAGGTGCCTGGAAGCTGAATCTGTGGAATCTGAATCCCTGAGGCGGCCATCATAGCAGCCATCATCGCTGTCTGTTGGGCCTGGAACGCAAGTTGCTGCTCCTAAAAAGTGAGAAACTGTCGCTGGAGCTCATCCTGTCTAGCCTGCACGGCTGCATTGATGGCAGCCTGGTCCTTGTCTCTCCTCGCCTGCTCCTCAGCTACACGGCGCAGATCTGCCCTCATACCCTCTAAGATAGCAAGTAAAGCTAGGTCTAAAGCACTAGAAGAGCCCCCTGCCTCGTGGTCGTGTGCTCTAGGAGGGAGGTCTGACACTGACGGCTGATAGTCATCATCTGAGCTGTCTGAGGCGAAGTCAAACTCTCCCTCAGCCTCTGCATCTGCGAAAGCCCCAATGGCTATGTCCTGCTGCTCCTCTGTCTCTGGTACAGCTGCTGTACTGCGAGTGCCCCGAGGAGAAGGTGGGGGCACCAGTCCACGTGGTGCACGAGGAGGTGGAGTAGCTCTGAGGTCGTGGTCTGCTCGCAGCATCTGCCTGGGGTCGTAGTGGGGGAAGACTATGTCTGACTCTGTCAACTCCCTCTGTAAGTGAGCTGGTAAGGGTAGTGGCCTGGCATGGAGAATAAGCAAAGTGATCCAATGTGCGTATGGCAACTGACGCCGTCCCCTGAAACTCTCTGAGATAGTGTCCTCAATCTCTGAGACGATCAAATCCCACAAGTCGAACTCCGTCTGGGAGATGAGGTGAGCAACTAGCCACTGCTGGATACGAGTGAATCCATCTCTGTAACCTGTCCTGGGGAGAAGAGTCATCCTCAACACAAAGTCGAGGATCCTAGCTGGTCGTGTCAAGTCTCCCACTGTCCGACTGGAGCCCTCTCCAAAAGGTGGACGAAAACAAGGAGCCACGAAGTCAACCGGTGGTATCTCACCACCATGAGGACGTCGGGGAGGCTCAAAGTTCCCGTAGCACAGCTGGTGAATCTGGTGGGAGAAGCTCGTAGCCCAAGCACCTCTCTGCCCTCTGTGTTGTGACCCTGTAGTCAGTCCCTGCCAGTGCGTAGTGGATATAACTATGATCTGGGGACACCCACACTGACGCGTAGAACTCTCGAACCCACTGCTCACAGTAAGTACCAGGGAGAGCTAGCAACTCTGGGAGGCCATGGAGGTAGGTGAAGTACTGACGGATATCTGCCCCAACCACGTTCCCGAGTATCTCAAGGTCAATCACTCTGTGCTCCCTGAACTGAGACTGAGAGCGAACCAGTGCCTCGTAGATATCCTCCTGGACGACTGTGTAGAACCTGGCACCGGCTCGTGGATCCCTAGCAGCTGGGAACCAAGTAGGAAATGGGACAAAGCGTAGCTGCTGGATCTCGCGGGCTGACACTAGAGTGAGATCCCTGTGAATCCTGACTGGCCTCTGACGAGAAGCTGGAGTGCCTCTGGCTGGTGTGGCACGAGCAGTGGAGGTAGACTGGCCCGGCGTACCAGTCCGTGGAGTGGCCTGGGTACGTGCACGAGTCGACCTCCTGAGGGGCTGCTCCTGTGCCTCTGTTGGATCCTCTGCCTGGGCCTCTACCTCTGTATCTGGATCCTCCTAAGCTGGATCTCTGACCACAAGCCTGACCCGCTGACCTCCAATCAAAACGGTGCCTGGAGGGGATCCATGAAGAGCCTCTGTCTCAAGAACTGCACGCCGCTGCTGTGGCATGAGGTCATCCCCAATCCTCAGAGCACCTGAGCGTCCACCTCTCTCAGCTGCCTTGGCTGCTGCTGCAACTGCCTCTGCCACCTCTGTCTCTCTGTCGCTGGCCTTGCGCTTCTTGGTGGCTAGCTTCTTGCCTTTGCCCTTCTCTGCCGCGGACAGGCGACGAGGAGGATCACCTCCACCATCACCTCTTGGAGACCCTCCTGAGCCAGCTGCCGGACCACTGACGTTCTTGGTACGAGCCATCACAAGAGCAGACGACTGAACGAACTGCCGACAAAGGCCAACTGACAAAGGGGATCAACGCGCTGCAGAGAATAGACAAGATACAGTATATATAAGCAAAAGTAATGGCTAGAGATGAGAGAACCCTAAAGATCACAAGAGGAGATAAGGAATGGGCGAGAATTGGCTTACGATCGGGCGACGAGACGCGTTCCGGATGAAATATCACGATCGGAGACCGCCGGAGAACGCGAATCCTTTCCTTATGGTGCTGCATAGGAGGAACGGAGAAGATCGAGATCAACAATCCTTTTCTAATCCTTTGAGGCAAAAACTCAAGCACCTAAAAGGCATGGTTGAAGAGACTCACCCAAACCCTAGAATCCCTGCGAGATTCAGAGATCCACGCGAAGAGAAGAAGGAGGAGAGGATTTGGGGACGGATCTGGTGCGAGGGCGAGGTCCGAGGCCGCCGGAATCACGGACGATGATGGCGGCGGCGATTTCACAAAGTTAGGGCACAGGGGAGGCTCGGGCGAAGTCTGGAAACGAATAGAAAACCGCCCGCGAAAGCCCCTGGGCGCGGGCTTTAAGCGCCCGCCGCGGGGTTACCGAACGCTCTTGAAGTGGCACCGGACGCGTCCGGTGACCACCGGACTCATGCGTAGAGAGATATGCAAAACTGCATCACACCGGACGATGGCCACCGGACACTGGCCTCAGCGTCCGGTGCCCTAGGGCACGCCAGGTGAGCACCGGACGCACATCACCGGACGCTGCAGGGACACTGTTCCTGCATCCGGTGGTTGCATTCTGGCACTCACAACGCACCGGACGCACCGAGACAGCGTCCGGTGCAGCGTCCGATGCTCCTCTGAGCACTTTTCAACTAAGCACCACGTCTGACTTTGACCCAACCAAGTTCCATTTTCAAAGACACACAAATAAACACCAAATGGAACTGGTATGAGTGACTTCTCTCAAACTCTCAAATTTTCACAAATATTTAGCCATAGGCTTAGTAGATTTTTATGAAGATAATTCGAGAAATCGCCAAGGAGCATCATATGGCCATAAAGCTAGGGGTTTTAATCACTAATGAGCTTTGAATGCTCCCCCTATCTATGGACAAACACAGCAGATGCTCAAAGAATAACGAAAAGAAACTAACAACTAACAAGAATGCATATGATATGAGTTGTAATGCAGTGCTTGAAAGTAAACTAATGCTTGTCAAGTTTGATCCAAGGTTAAACTTTTTCACACACAAAAGGGGGTTATCTTAACCATGTTAGACAAGCCCTACATGCAAGTTGTATTTTAGTTTTTAGTATGCATGATATGCAAGGCAAAATCTATTTACAAGTTTCAACACACAACTTTTATCTTTTAGTGAAGTTAGAGAGATCAAGCACATTAAGTTCATTTCTCAACATACAAAACCTAGCTTCATCTAGGGGTTTTGTGAAGATATCCGCTAATTGATTTTCCGTTCCCACATTCTCTAGTGATATGTCACCTTTAGCAACATGATCCCTAAGGAAGTGGTGGCGGATGTCAATATGTTTTGTGCGGGTGTGTTGAACCGGGTTGTTTGCAAGTTTTACGGCACTTTCGTTGTCACACAACAAAGGTACTTTGTCTAGTACTACTTCATAGTCTAGCAAAGTTTGTTTCATGTAGAGTATTTGTGCACAACAAGCACCGGCGGCAATGTATTCCGCTTCGGCCGTTGACAAGGCAACACTATTTTGTTTCTTTGACATCCAAGAGACAAGAGATCTACCTAGGAAATGGCACCCTCCGGATGTGCTTTTTCTATCAATCCGGCACCCGGCATAATCCGAATCGGAATAGCCTACAAGTTGGAATCTTGCACCTTTGGGATACCACAAACCTAGGCAAGGTGTGTATTTTAGATACCTAAGAATTCTCTTGACGGCAATCAAGTGAGATTCCATAGTCATTGCTTGATATCTAGCACACATACACACACTAAACATGATATCAGGCCTAGATGCGGTGAGGTAGAGTAGACTTCCTATCATGGAGCGATAGAGAGTCTTGTCAATTGGGTTACCTCCCTCATCCAAGTCGAGATGCCCATATGATGCCATGGGAGTCTTGATTGGCTTGCAATCCATCATCTTGAACCTCTTAAGAAGATCTTGAGTGTACTTCTCTTGAGAGATGAAGACTCCTTCCTTCATTTGCTTGACTTGAAATCCTAGGAAGAAGGATAGCTCACCAATCATGGACATCTCAAACTCCTTGGACACCAAATCACCAAATTCCTTGCAAAAATCTTCATTAGTAGAGCCAAAAATAATATCATCAACATAAACTTGGCAAATGAAGATTTCCCCATTCATTTTCTTGGTGAAGAGTGTTGTGTCAACTTTCCCAATCTTAAAGCCCTTCTCAATGAGGAAGTCCCTAAGCCTCTCATACCAAGCTCTAGGAGCTTGCTTGAGACCATAGAGAGCCTTAGACAACCGGTAGACATGCTTGGGGTACCTAGGGTCTTCAAAACCGGGGGGGTTGCACAACATAGACAAGCTCATTAATATATCCATTCAAAAAATCACTTTTCACATCCATTTGAAATAACTTGATATCATGACTAGATGCATATGCAAGTAGGATACGAATTGCTTCAAGTCTTGCCACCGGTGCAAAGGTTTCACCGAAGTCAAGACCTTCCACTTGTGAAAAGCCTTTTGCCACGAGCCTTGCCTTGTTGCGCACCACTTTGCCTTGATCATCCTTCTTGTTCCGGAAGACCCACTTTGTTCCAATCACTCTTGCATCTTTGGGTCGCTCTTCAAGTGTCCATACTTGGTTGCGAGAGAAGTTGTTCAACTCCTCTTGCATGGCCATGATCCAATCCGCATCGCGAAGAGCTTCCTCTATAGTCTTTGGTTCATCTTCAAGAGACACAAAAGCATGATGTTCAATAAATAAAGCATGTCTAGAGCGAGTAGTTACACCACGTGATGGACTCCCGATGATGAGATCTTGAGAGTGATCTTGGAGGAGATGTGATGTTCTTCTTGGTGCCACTTGAGGGGTTGGTTGGGGAGCATCAACATCTTGTGCTTGTGCCACTGCTTGCTCATGAGTGACTTGAGTGTCTTCATGAGCATCTCACATCCTTGTCTTCATCTTGTGGACCATGTGAGGTGGAAGGTGGCTCAATGACTTGCACATCATCATCATCTTCTTTTGGCTTGATGTCTCCCACAGGCATGTTCTTCATGGCATCCCTCAATGGTTCACCACCTACATCATCAAGATTATCACTTGCTCCTTGGGAGCCATTAGTTTCATCAAATTCAACATCAAATGTTTCTTCAACCATGTTTGTGGCATGGTTAAAGACCCTATATGCCTTGGACTTTGATGAATAGCCAACCAAGTAGCCAATGTCACATCTTCTTTGGAACTTTCCCAAGTGTTGGCGCTTCTTGTAGATGTAGCATTTGCATCCAAACACTCTAAAGAATGAGACATCGGGCTTCTTCCCATTGAGCAACTCATATGGTGTCTTCTCTAGGAACTTGTGAGGAAAGAGCCGGTTTGAAGCATAGCATGCGGTGTTGATTGCCTCGGCCCACATCTTTTCTGAAGTGTTGTATTCATCTAACATTGTTCTTGCCAAGGTGATCAATGTCCGGTTCTTTCTTTCTACAACCCCATTTTGTTGTGGTGTGTATGTTGAGGAGAACTCATGCTTGATTCCCACTTCATCACAATACTCTTCAATGTTGGTGTTATCAAACTCTTTGCCATTGTCACTTCTAATTTTCTTGATCTTCACATCAAATTGATTTTGGGCATTCTTTGCAAACTTCTTAAATATTGATGCAACTTCGGCCTTGTCTTGCAAAAAGAATGTCCAAGTGTACCGGGAGAAATCATCAACTATGACCAAGCAATATTTGTTGCCTCCAAGACTAGCATATGTGGTTGGTCCAAATAAATCCATGTGAAGTAGCTCAAGCACTCTTGAAGTAGAGAGATAGGCCTTGGTTGGATGAGTGTTTGCAACTTGCTTGCCGGCTTGACATGCACTACAAAGCTTGTCCTTCTCAAATGTCACATCCTTCAAGCCTCTAATCAATTCTTTCTTCATCAACTTCTTGAGTGTGCCCATTCCAACATGTGCTAACCTTCTATGCCACAACCACCCAAGTGAAGTCTTGGTGAATAAGCAAGTCTGACATCAACTCATGGA
>NW_018396590.1:0-838 GCF_000003195.3 Sorghum bicolor | reverse complement strand
AGTCCCTTGACCTGCCTTTTTGAGTTGTCACCAAATGTGATCTTCTCTTGGTTGTCAACATCTTCATCAAGAGAGGTGAACATCTGGGGATCTCCGGTCATATGTTGAGTGCAACCACTATCAATTACCCAATGTGATCCACCGGTCTTGTAGTTCACCTACACCCAAGAGATCAAGCTTGAGATTTAGGGACCCACATTTGCTTAGGGCCCTTGACCTTTTCTACTAGTTGCTTTGGCACCCAAATCTTCTTTGGCCTTTGCTTGTTGGGCGGCCCCATGAAGCTAACCTTGACCTTTCCACTCTTGTCTTTCCTTACAATGTAGTGAGCATTGAAGGCAAATGGTCTTGCATGCTTGGGCAAGGGTGGTGGTAGTGGTGCCTTACACTCATGAGCAAAGTGTCCTTCTTGGCCACACTCAAAGCATCTCTTTGGCTTTGGCTTGCTTGGTTGATCATGAGTGGCTAGTGACTTGATGAGCTTTGTTTGATGAGCCTTGTAGCCAATTCCACTCTTGTCCATCTTCATGACGGTGCTCATGAAAAGCTCACTTTGAAGGTCCTTCCCCTTTGTGAACTTTGCTAACCCCATGGTTAGGTGTTCCTTCTCTTTCTTAAGCTTGTTGTTCTCTTGAGTTAGCTTCTTGATGATTGGGTCATTGTTGCTAGCTAACTCATCCAAGATGAATGTCTCATCTTCTTCTTGCTTGTCATACATCAAACCAAGCTTGAGATATTGATTTTCTTCCTTGAGCAACTTGTTCTCATATGCAAGCTTCTTGTCTTGATCAAGTGACTCAATTACGATGGTCTTGTGCTTGGCTTGATCTTGCAACTC
>NW_018396589.1:7721-12050 GCF_000003195.3 Sorghum bicolor | reverse complement strand
ATAACCAGCTCTACAATATTGCATAGTACAATGAAAGTTAGAAGCCTAATGACAACTAAACAAAGGTACGAACAAGAGATTCCGAAAGTTTCTAAGAACATTCTTCAACATAACATAAATTAATGTTTAGACTAAAATACTTGACTAAGATGATGTTATTCACAAGGCATAACAAATACTACTTAAAAGTGCCACACACTTCATATGTTGCATAGAATCTCTTCTCATCAATAGGTGCCATCATCATCATAACCATGGTTCACATAATATTTGCCATCATCTCGGGAACCATAGACTTCATCTTCATAATCATAGGTATCATCCTCACTGTCATCATCACTATAGTTTTCTCCACCAATGTTATCCTACAGAAGATGTAAAATTATTTCTATAAACATATGAACTAACTTGAATACATAAAAAGATAGATTTTATAATACTTTGGCATGAATATGCAACACAAATAATACTTACATGTTGAGATGCATTTGGAACAGTTTTCTTATGCTCTCTAGAGAATGCAACCTCGGATTCAGAAGTAGGCTGCATGTCATGCATATATTAGTTTATACTTTGAAAATCAGTTTACTTTAATAATTTGTGCTATGTGAGGTAGATGTTAAACTTACCAAGTTACTTCCAGTTTCCTGAGCTAACATATCAAAGTCCATTCCTTGTTTAGCGGCAAGTGTCTGTAAAAACATCATAGGTTAGAAATAGGTATTTATTTGTACGCATGTTTTTATTCTAATGATAGTTACCCGCACAACATGTTCAAGGTTGCTATATTTATTTTGCAGCTGCAAATTTTCCCTTTCAAGTCGCTTCTCTTTAGCAGAAACAAGTGGTTGGGCACTTCTTTTTCTTGTCTTGATTGCTTCTTTCTCATCAACACTAATTGCTCCATCACCAATTCCTAGCTTACCATGCGGCATTCTACCTGCACACTCATAAATGACACTTGCATCTAATTCTGGATGCTCAATTTTCCAATTCGTGCCATACTTTTTTTCCATTCCTTCTTCATATTGTGCCTTTTCCCAAAAAAAACATAGAAAAGCTAAGGTTCAGTTACAAGACAAGTACAAGAGCTATCTGTTAGATAATCCAACCCCTACCCATTTATCAGCAATATTCTGGTTGCACAACCTGCCATCATTTGTCCCTCGATTCAATTCATGATTATGCAGCCAAGCACCAGCAATTCCAGGGTCAACTCCATTTTTTAGTGCCTACAATTCAAGTATGCTTTGACATATATGGTACATTGTACATAAGTACTCTATGAAGTCATAACTTTTTGGTTTGGGTTCTTACCAGCCATTGGCGTGTTGCCGGTAAGCTTCTTGAGCCACTACGATGGTATACAATATTATCTCCAGCTAGGCGATTTTGCTTTGCCATTACTGATAATTTTCTAAATTTTGATGAACTCCAGTGCTCACATAGCAAAGCCCAGCCCTCATTGGTTGTAAAGTCTGTTGGTTTAGCAGATATAAGTGCTTCTTTTGTTGGCCAATGATTTCCATATTCGTCCACATCTTCTGGGGGCAGATTGAAAGCCCAAGTTTGGTTTTGGTAATTAATGACACCAAGTTGCTAATGCCTTGTGTTTAAGTGATTTGAGTTAGGCATAGCAACACATGTGATGAAGGTGCATGGTGGCATGGAAAGGTGGCCACATGATTACAAAGAGATGAAGCATGAAGTGGAGATCATGGTGATAGACGAGGAGCAAAGTTAGCAAGGCAAAGGTATAAACATATGGTTTTACTTTTGCCGGTCTAAGATGAGTAGAGAAGTGATTGACTGGGTTTAGGATAGATAGCTGACTATCAAGAGGGGAAATCACGGTCATCTCTCGAATCAAGTGCTACTAGGTCCATATCTTGAGCATATGCATTAGGATCTAGTAAAGTGCTAACATAACTCCTTTGGTGAAAATGTTTGTGAAAAGCTAACACACATACACTTTGGTGGTGAACACTTTGTGGTGTTAGCACATTTGCAAAGGTGGTAGAGTTCCTAGGGATGAGAAGGGTGTGGGTTCCTCTCTCCCTCCCACCGAGCTTGCGAGGCGGGATTCGGCGCTTTTGAGAAAACAAGTGTATATTTTCTATTGCGCCGATGGGAAATTTGGAGAAGCCGCAGGAGTGTTTTCTCACTAAGAAACACTCACCGGACGCTGAGTGCGGAGGCACCGGACACTGGCCTCAGAGTCCGGTGTGCTGTCAGTTCTTGGCCCTGTTAGGGTTGAGCACCGGACGCTAGGTGTTCCCTGTTCATGCGTCCGGTGTGGCCTGTCTTAGGCAGAGGTTGTCTATTTGAGAGCACCGGACGCTCTCTGTGCGTCCGGTGGTGTGCGTTTGGTGTGCGGGCGTTTTGCGACCCTCTCTGCGCATGGGTCCGGTGAGCACCGGACGCTACAGGTGTTTAGCGTCCGGTTACCCTGCGGTTTGCGGAACTCTTTGCGCATGAGTCCGGTGTGCACCGGACGCGTCCGGTGTGGACTTGCAGAGCGTCCGGTGCTCTGCAGGTAGCCGTTGGAAACTGACACGCGAGATCCAAGAAGGACACGTGGCCAACCCCTGAGCACCGGACGCTGGGAGTCGAGCGTCCGGTGATCACTTGGTAGCGTCCGGTGCCCCCGATTTCAGCCCAGTGAAAGTGGCCAACGGCTAGTTTCTTTGAGGGGCTTATAAATAGGAGGTGGCCGGCTTTAGGAGGCTCACTCTTGCATATTTGATTACTTGAGACATACATTGAGCTAGAGAACACTCCCTCCACTCATCTCCTTGCTTGATTGCTAATCCTAGTGAGATTGAGTGAGATTCAAGTGCATTGCTTTGAGAGTTGCATTTAGTGGCACTTGATTCTTGAGTTTGCTGCAGATTTCTTGTTACTCTTGGGTGTTTCCCGATACCCTATACGGCTTGTAGCAGCGGTGGTGTTGAGCTCGTGATTGGAGATTGTTTCAAGCCTCACCAAGAGACTTGTGAGGGGTTCTTGAGCCTTCCCCGTGGGAGATCACAATTGGCTACTCTAGTGGATTACTCGTGGCTTGGAGGATCCCCATCTTGTGAGTGGATGTGTAGCACACGCTGAGGGTTTGGCTTTGGATTGCCAATTAGCTCATGGTCCATCAAGTGGGTGTATCGCCACAACGAGGACTAGCTTGCCGGGAAGCAAGTGAACCTCGATAAAAATTTTTGTCTCATCTCTTGCCAAGGATTATCTATTGTGATTGTGATTTTAAGTGATTGGTTGGACATATCTCTACTCTACAACGTTGGTATAACCATCACTCTCCACTCCTTTACTCACTTGTTTACCTTGCTAGTTGTTTAGCTTGTTTAGTATAGTTTTCTTGTTTAGGAGTATAGCTAGCCTTCTGTTGTTGTTGTGGTTTAGTGTTTAGCCTTGTACTAGATTGTATAGGTGGCTTGCATAGCTTAATTGAGCTAGTGCTAGAATTGCTTTGCCTTTTGTTTTACTAATCAACTTGTCTAGTTGAGTTTGTAGAGATTTTTTAAATAGGCTATTCACCCCCCTCTAGCCATTTGGACCTTTCAAGTGGTATCGGAGCCGAGGCACCGTTTATTTGAGGCTTAACAACCTACGGTGAAGAAATGACTCTTAATTTGCATATCAATAACACTAAGAAGGCACCTTACTTTGATGGCACAATTTATGCTTATTGGAAGGTCAAGATGACCGCCCATCTCAAGTTAATCAATAGAGAAGTTTGGAAGGTGACCGAAACAAAGTTTGAGGTTGCAAATGAGAATGCACAAACACCGGTTGAAGAAAAGAAGCTTCAATGCAATGACATTGCAATTAGTGCTCTTCATGAAGCTCTTGATGACAAGACTTTTGAGCAAATCAAGAACATTGAGGTTGCTCATGATGTATGGGCAAAATTAGAAGAAACATTTGAAGGCACCAAAGGTACCAAGACCGCCAAAGCTTACATCCTCCAAGAAAAGTTCTCAAGCTTCAAGATGCAAGAGGATGAAAGTGTGCTGGAGATGTTTCACCGGTTACAAGTCATTGTGAATGAGTTCAAGGCACTTGGGGAAGAAGTAAAGGATAGTCAATTCTCTATGAAGTTCTTGAGAAGCTTGCCCAAGAGATTTGACACATTGATCACCGTGCTAGTCAAGACAACACTTAGTGAATCAACTCCCCAACAAGTCTTCCAAGAGGTGATGACCGATGATGCTTATAGGGAAGATGATGAGAAGGATGAGTTGATCAAGAAGAAGAAGAAGGATGGTGAGAAGAAAGATGATGAGAAGAAGAAAAGTGTGGCATTCAAGACCTCCTCAT
>NW_018396589.1:6422-7366 GCF_000003195.3 Sorghum bicolor | reverse complement strand
GGAAAAAGCTCCACGTTCGACACTCCATCAGCCTTCATGCCTAAGGCCACTAAGGTATCATCCGATGATGAGAGTGACCATGCTAGTGATAGTGATGGTGATAGTGATGATGATGAACCAACTAAAGATGAACTAATCACTATGTTAGAAGATTGCACTCATCACTATAAAGAAACTAGAAAGGAGTGCAAGGCCTTGCTTAAGGATAAGAAAACCCTTGAACAAGAACTTGATGAGCTTAGAGCATCTTATGAGAGTCTAAAGGAATACCATAAGAAGCTTCAAAAGGCTCACACTAAGCTTGAAGAAGCTCATTCCTCTCTAGTTAACAAGTGTGAAAATGAGCCTACTAAAATGGTGAAAGCTAAAACTTGCAACATAGGCCTAACATGTGATATCTTAAGTAAGCCTATTGTTGTTGCTTCTACTAACCCTTCATGTAGCACATCTACATCATCCTCATCTAGTGGTGATGGTTTCACTTGTGACACCACACTAAAAGTTGAGAATGAAATTCTCAAGAAGGAGGTCAAAGAGCTCAATCACACCTTAGCCAAGGCTTATGGTGGTGAGGACCGCTTGCTTATGTGCTTGGGTAGCCAAAGAGCTTCTCTCTACAAAGAGAGATTGGGCTATAACCCCAAGAAAGGCAAAGCCGCCTTTGCTCCTCACAAGACTAGTTTTGTGAAGAACAATGGCCGGTATTGCAAAGCTTGCAAGCAAGTTAGTCACTTAGAGCAACAATGCATGAACAAGAAACCCAAAGCTAATGTATCCTCAATTAAGCTTAATTCTTTCTATGTGCTTACCAAGGATACAAAAGGTGTTCATGCTAAGTTCATTGGTGCACCATGGATGGGCTCAAAGAAGAAAGCCATTTGGGTACCAAAGAGTTTGGTTGCTAACCTTGGAGGACCCAATCAAGTTTGGGTACCTAAAAAGAA
>NW_018396589.1:0-6156 GCF_000003195.3 Sorghum bicolor | reverse complement strand
GAAAGCAAGTTGAAAATGCAAATCGTAAGAAAAGTGAAATGAGCACATCAAAGGCATTTGAGCTATTGCATATGGATTTATTTGGGCCAACGACATATACTAGCATTGGTGGCAACAAGTATGGATTTGTGATAGTTGATGACTACACTAGATACACTTGGGTGTTCTTTCTCTATGACAAGAGTAATGTTTGTGATCTATTCAAGTCTTTTGTCAAGAGGGTGCAAAATGAGTTTGAAACCACTATCAAGAAGATTAGAAGTGACAATGGTATTGAATTCAAGAACACAAGAATTGAGGAATTGTGTGATGACCTTGGTATTGGACATCAATTCTCTCCAACATACACTCCTCAATCCAATGGTGTAGTTGAAAGGAAGAATATAACCTTGATTGATATGGCTAGATCAATGCTTAGTGAATACAATGTTAGCCATTCATTTTGGAGTGAAGCTATCAACATGGCTTGCTATTGTAGCAACCGTCTCTATTGCCATGGGAAGCTTGGGAATACACCATATGAGCTATTGAATGGAAGAAAGCCCAACATTGCATACTTTAGAGTGTTTGGTTGCAAATGCTACATTCTCAAGAAAGGCACTAGATTGAGTAAGTTTGAGAAGAAATGTGATGAAGGGTTTTTACTTGGTTATTCCACCACAAGCAAGGCATATAGAGTTTGGAACTTGACAAGTGGCACCTTGGAAGAAGTCCATGATGTTGAGTTTGATGAAACCGAAGGATCTCAAAGTGAAGCTCAAAATCTTGATGATATGAGAGGAGATTAATTGGCAAATGCAATGAAGAACATGGATGTTGGTGACATAAGGCCGATGCAAATTGATGATGATAATGACATTCACATGATCAATCAAGAAGTGCAAATTGATACTAATCAAGCAAGTACTAGTGGCTCTCATGATGATGATCAAGATCCAAATCAAGTTAGTGGAAGCAATCAACTCCCAATACTCCAACCTACTAGCATAGCAAGGGATCATCCATTGGATCAAGTCATTGGAGGTATTCAAAGTGGTGTGCAAACAAGATCAAGGCTAGCATCCTTTTGTGAGCACTATTCATTTGTCTCATTTGAAGAACCAAAGAGAATAGAAGATGCATTGAAAGATTCCGATTGGGTAAATGCCATGCATGAAGAATTGAATAACTTCACAAGAAATCAAGTGTGGGAGCTCGTTGAGAGGCCAAAGAACTACAATGTGATTGGTACCAAGTGGGTCTTTAGAAACAAGCAAGATCAAGATGGTGTAGTTGTGAGAAACAAAGCAAGATTAGTAGCACAAGGATACACTCAAGTTGAAGGTCTTGACTTTGGAGAAACATATGCACCGGTTGCAAGATTGGAGGCAATTAGAATATTATTAGCCTATGCTTGTGCCCACAACATCAAGCTCTATCAAATGGATGTGAAGAGTGCATTTCTCAATGGATACATAAATGAGTTGGTTTATGTTGAACAACCTCCCGGTTTTGAAGATGACAAGAAACTCAACCATGTTTACAAGCTCAAGAAGGCATTGTATGGTTTAAAGCAAGCACCTAGAGCATGGTATTAGAGATTGAGAGATTTCCTTCTCTCTAAAGGGTTCAAGATGGGAAAGGTTGACACTACCCTCTTCACCAAGAAGCTAGGCAAGGACTTGTTTGTGTTGCAAATCTATGTTGATGATATCATCTTTGGATCAACCAATCAAGACTTTTGTGAAGAGTTTGGAAGAATGATGGCAAATGAGTTTGAGATGTCCATGATTGGAGAGCTTAGTTACTTCCTTGGTCTTCAAATCAAGCAAATGAAAGATGGCACTTTTGTGAGTCAAGGAAAGTACATCAAGGACATGATCAAGAAGTTTGGGTTGCAAGAAGCTAAACCAATGAGCACACCTATGGGCACAAATGATCAATTGGGTAGTGATGCAAGTGGCAACATGGTGGATCAAAAGCTATACCGGACCATGATTGGAAGTTTGCTCTATGTCACCGCTTCAAGGCCGGATGTAATGTTTAGTGTGTGCAAATGTGCAAGATACCAAGCTTCACCAAGGGAAAGTCACTTGAAGGCAACCAAGAGGATATTGAGGTATCTTAAGGGCACTCATGATGTTGGACTATGGTATCCCAAGGGGTCTAACTTTGAGTTAATTGGATATTCGGACTCCGACTATGGTGGATGCAAGATTGATAGAATGAGCACAAGTGGCACTTGTCAATTGCTAGGAAGGTCTCTAGTTTCATGGTCATCAAAGAAACAAAATAGTGTTTCACTATCAACCACCGAGGCCGAATACATTAGTGCCGGTAGTTGTTGTGCACAATTGCTTTGGATGAAAGCTACCTTGAATGACTTTGGAATCAAATTCAAGAATGTGCCTTTGCTATGTGACAATGAGAGTGCAATCAAGATGACACAAAATCCGGTTCAACATTCAAGAACCAAGCACATTGACATAAGGCACCATTTCATAAGGGACCATCAACAAAAGGGTGATATTAGCATTGAAAGCATTGGCACCGAAGATCAACTAGCCGACATCTTCATAAAGCCACTTGATGAGAAGAGATTTTGCAAGTTGAGGAACGAATTGAACATACTTGACTTCTCCAACTTGAGATGAGTGCACCCCCCATTTATATATGACATGCCTCTCCTCCAACAAAGCAAGGTAAAGATAGTTGACATAGCATTCATACTTTGCTAAGGACATGATTAGAACATATAGACATGTTTGCATGACAATAGGCTCATTCATGAAAATCAAAAGGGTTTGATGTATGTATGGTACCACTATTGCTTCTATGTTTGATTGATCTAGTGGTAGCATATGACATGTTTGTGAGCTTGTAAGCCTAGTGTTGGATCTAGATATGAGCTTATGATGTGTAATTCAACATGGTCAAGATAACCCTTATACTTTATGAGGTGTGAAAAAGCTTGTCCTTGGATCAAACCGAATTACATATTCTAGGCAAGTGATCTAGATTGAACCATAATTTGACCCTCACATTGATTGACTTAATTCTCACTAAAATTTGAACCTTTGTGGTCATTGATGACAAAGGGGGAGAGAAACAAAGATAAAGTCATAAAGGAGGAGAAAAGTGCTTAAGGGGGAGAGATAACTTTTGGAAAATTAAAACTTGAGCACACAAATAGGGGGAGCAAGCTCATGAACCATTTGTTGCATTTGTATGTGCACTAACATAATGAGGTGTTGCATTGCAAGTTTAAATTCACAACTCTTGTTTGATTGGTGCTTGCTAGAAATAGAACTTGAATGATGCTTTGAATTCTAGCTTAGAGTTTTATTTTCTTGTGGTATCTAGACATATGATGTGATCTCACGAGGTATCTTGAGTTTTTGATGTATGTCTAGCTACATAGGTGCTAATGATGGTATATTGGCAACTCCGATTCGTATCACGCTTCAAAGGTCCATTCTATATACCTTAGCATCATTTTGGTAGTAATAAATCTCCCAAAACTCTAACTCATGCATATGTGCAAACTTGAACCAAACTCATGGAAGCACATATGTAGGGGGAGCTAGTACTACCAAAACCGAAATTGAAATGTTTGTCCAACCTTGTCTCTTGATAAAAATGCTTTGGACAAGCAATTCAAGTTCATTATGATTTCATTTCATATCTTTGTGATGGTTGTCATCAATTACCAAAAAGGGGGAGATTGAAAGCCCAAGTTTGGTTTTGGTAATTAATGACACCAAGTTGCTAATGCCTTGTGTTTAAGTGATTTGAGTTAGGCATAGCAACACATGTGATGAAGGTGCATGGTGGCATGGAAAGGTGGCCACATGATTACAAACAGATGAAGCATGAATTGGAGATCATGGTGATAGACGAGGAGCAAAGTTAGCAAGGCAAAGGTATAAACATAGGGTTTTACTTTTGCCGGTCTAAGATGAGTAGAGAAGTGATTGACCGGGTTTAGGATAGATAGCCGACTATCAAGAGGGGAAATCACGGTCATCTCTCGAATCAAGTGCTACTAGGTCCATATCTCGAGCATATGCATTAGGATCTAGTAAAGTGCTAACATAACTCCTTTGGTGAAAATGTTTGTGAAAAGCTAACACACATACACTTTGGTGGTGAACACTTTGTGGTGTTAGCACATTTGCAAAGGTGGTAGAGTTCCTAGGGATGAGAAGGGTGTGGGTTCCTCTCTCCCTCCCACCGAGCTTGCGAGGCGGGATTCGGCGCTTTTGAGAAAAACAAGTGTATATTTTCTATTGCGCCGATGGGAAATTTGGAGAAGCCGCGGGAGTGTTTTCTCACTAAGAAACACTCACCGGACGCTGAGTGCGGAGGCACCGGACGCTGGCCTTAGAGTCCGGTGTGCTGTCAGTGCTTGGCCCTGTTAGGGTTGAGCACCGGACGCACTGCACCGGACGCTAGGTGTTCCCTGTTCATGCGTCCGGTGTGGCCTGACTTAGGCAAAGGTTGTCTATTTGAGAGCACCAGACGCTCCCTGTGCGTCCGGTGTGTGGGAATTTTGCGACCCTCTCTGCGCATGGGTCCGGTGACCCTGCGGTTTGCGGAACTCTTTGCGCATGAGTCCGGTGTGCACCAGACACGTCCGGTGTGGACTTGCAGAGCGTCCGGTGCTCTGCAGGTAGCCGTTGGAAACTGACACGCGAGATCCAAGAAGGACATGTGGCCAACCCCTGAGCACCGGACGCTAGGAGTCGAGCGTCCGGTGATCACTTGGTAGCGTCCGGTGCCCCCGATTTCAGCCCAGTGAAAGTGGCCAACGGCTAGTTTCTTTGAGGGGCTTATAAATAGGAGGTGGCCGGCTTTAGGAGGCTCACTCTTGCACATTTGATTACTTGAGACATACATTGAGCTAGAGAACACTCCCTCCACTCATCTCCTTGCTTGATTGCTAATCCTAGTGAGATTGAGTGAGATTCAAGTGCATTGCTTTGAGAGTTGCATTTAGTGGCACTTGATTCTTGAGTTTGCTGTGGATTTTTTGTTACTCTTGGGTGTTTCCCGACGCCCTAGACGACTTTGTAGCAGCGGTGGTGTTGAGCTCGTGATTGGAGATTGTTTCGAGCCTCACCAAGAGACTTGTGAGGGGTTCTTGAGCCTTCCCCGTGGGAGATCGCAATTGGCTACTCTAGTGGATTACTCGTGGCTTGGAGGATCCCCATCTTGTGAGTGGATGTGCGGCACCTGCTGAGGGTTTGGCTTTGGATTGCCAATTAGCTCATGATCCATCAAGTGGGTGTATCGCCACAACGAGGACTAGCTTGCCGGGAAGCAAGTGAACCTCGGTAAAAAATCTTGTGTCATCTCTTGCCAAGGATTATCTATTGTGATTGTGATTTTAAGTGATTGGTTGGACATATCTCTACTCTACAACGTTGGTATAACCATCACTCTCCACTCCTTTACTAACTTGTTTACCTTGCTAGTTGTTTAGCTTGTTTAGTATAGTTTTCTTGTTTAGGAGTATAGCTAGCCTTCTCTTGTTGTTGTGGTTTAGTGTTTAGCCTTGTACTAGATTGTATAGGTGGCTTGCATAGCTTAGTTGAGCTAGTGCTAGAATTGCTTCGCCTTTTGTTTTACTAATCAACTTGTCTAGTTGAGTTTGTAGAGATTTTTTAAATAGGCTATTCACCCCCCCTCTAGCCATTTGGACCTTTCACACATTACCATCCTTATATAGCTTCTTTGTGACAGCCCGCTTCTCTTCACTTAATATCTTAGGCACCATGTTCTTAAATTTTAACTCCAAGACAACATCTGCCTTGGCTCTATCTTCTGGAAGACACTTGAAACGCCATTGGACAATTATATTATAGTTAGTTGCAGTTCAGATACATTATACATAATAGCAATGTTAGTTAGTAAGTTGTAGTTACTGTGTACATGTAACACATACCCAGAACTCTTCCAATACTTTCTTATCAGTTGATACCCCAGTTATGGTAGTCCTCTTGAAATCTTCCCATGTTAGCACTGGCTTCTTCCCATTTGGTGTATCAACAAAGTCAGGATACATCTCTCGAACTAGAGCACCAATTACAGTTGGGGGTTTGCGAGAAGTTTGATAAGGATGCACTTCCCACTTCCTGATAATTTTACATTAAAACAAATGACATCATCATATAG
>NW_018396588.1:0-11507 GCF_000003195.3 Sorghum bicolor | reverse complement strand
CAGAGTACCCATACAGAAAACCCATTTTAGGTATCAGGAGAGGCATAACCCAAATTTGGGTATCCTCTCTCCTCGAGACCCATTTGCAGAGAGTGTTGTCTTTTAGGTCTTGTTGTTGGAGAAGACTAAAATAGGTATAGAACCTTTTACCTGTAGCGCTACCTAAAGGACAAATGGGTCTTGTATTTTAGGTGACGATTGTTGGAGATAGTCTCAGAAAGACGAGGGAGGCCCGGGATCCCTCTAAAGACAACAAATTAAAAATCATGCAAGTCCATAGCTAGCGTAGCATTTCTTCAACCCTCACTTATTTGTAAGGCTATTCTTACTGGTTTCATGACCTAATTTTCAATACATCCAAATTTTAGAAACTGTGCAGAAAAGTTTCATTCTCATAAAACTCTCTTTATTCATATGTATCTCTTATCATCTCTTTTAATTAATACAGTACTACATTAACATATTTAATATTTATTAAAGTCTAATAAATTTTAATTAAAACTGGCCTAACTCTTACTAAGAACTTTGAGCTGTCGAGTTAAAAAAACCGGATCGAGCAGAAACACTTTGGATGCAGGGCACGTTGCCTCGACTAGTATAATCCGGAGTCTTTGAGCACTAGCCATCTGAAGTAATACGCACGGCAACAAATTCACAAGTCGATGCCACAAGACGTCGACACTAGGTTTTGCCCCAATTGACAAGCTTTTGTGATTTAGGGTTGCTAAAGTTGTTACAAATATGTGGTGCCCCCATACTAGTTGTGCATAACCCAAACTATGGTTTAGCAAACCTAACTATGGTGCCCCCATACTAGTTAGGAGTACGTGACCTTTTTGCTGTGCATAACCCAAACTACTCAATGGGTCTCGTATTTAGGTAGGTTCCTTCTGTTGGACATAGTTAAGGGTTAACGGGCCTACTACTTATTATTAGGGCTACTGATTAGGGTTTCAACATTTACATTGATCGGGGTTATGGATTTCCTACTATAGGATCTGTTTTCTATTTTTTTAGAGTTGCCAAACTTGTGTCTCATATACTCATG
Organism: Sorghum bicolor; assembly: GCF_000003195.3. Classification (NCBI taxonomy): domain Eukaryota; kingdom Viridiplantae; phylum Streptophyta; class Magnoliopsida; order Poales; family Poaceae; genus Sorghum; species Sorghum bicolor. The sequence continues at coordinate 10,459 of NW_018396588.1, read as the reverse complement.
CATTTTGATTACTATATAATAATATAATAATTTTTACTATATAATCCTTCAACTATTAAACTGAGATTTTTTTACCATGTAGTCCTTCATATTATGATATGTTATAGAGCAATGCACAAGGGTAATATATGTGCTAGCTTCGCTCCTGGTTATTAGAGCAACTCTAAGAGACACCCTATATGCTTGGCAATTGTTAGGAATATAGGTTTTGATAAAAAATTCTTTAGCAGCTTTTTTATTTGGTTATTCAAATACAACTATTATGTATTCCAGATTTGTCGCTAGCCAAAGGAAGGTAGATAATGAAAATAACTCTAGATTGTACACAAGATATAAAAAAGCTACTGGAGAGTTAAAACATATAAAAAAGGGGAAATTTGCTGTTGGACATGCAAAGTGCTTGTTCTTTGCTGGTGGACACTCAGTTTCTCGTTTTTTGCCAGAAGACACTGTGGTTCTTGAAAATTTGGCCAGAGGACATCGCGCCCCCTTTGCAGCCGGTTTTGGAGACAGAAATTTTTGTTTTGGACACGGTGCCCCTGAGCCAGGGTTGGGTTGGGTGCCAACTGCACCCGTTCATGCCCAAAGAACCGCAGGGCTATGGCATGTCAAATCTTGACCGCGCGCTTCGAGTCATTGGATGGTAATAAAGTGTGCAGAAAGAACCGCTCGAGGCGCGGGGTGCTGACCACTGCGATGCTGTCTAGCCTGCACCCGTCGATCTGCAGGCACCATAGGCTGTGGCTGACGAGGCGGAAACGCAGTGGAAGCATGAGGCCTTGAAAGCAGAGGATCTCTAGAACGGGGCTCCTGGACAGGACAAACTCTAGGTCCTGGGTTTTGATGTAGAGGTTGTAGAGGCCGAGCTCACAGAGATGCGGGAAGGAGGCGCCGCGCGGGAGGCGGGCCATGTTGGGGAACTTCTAGAAGGCGAGGTAGAGGCAGGCGAGCTCGGCCATGTTGAAGAGCGTGGAGGGGATGGGCTTCTTGGGCTCGAGCGGCCACGAGTGGTTGATGAGGAAGAGCTCCTAGACGCCCTTGTCGGTGAGGAGCTGGAGCCAGCGCACGAGCTTGGCCCGGTGCTCATCCATGTAGCAGCAGGCGAGGCGGACGCAGCGGAACGGGCTCGGGTGCGCGGCGAGGATGCGGGAAACTGCGGCGGCAACGACACTGGAGCTGGCGCGGTCGAGGTGGTTGGGGATCATGTCCTCGCCAGTGTTGGGTATTCTTAACATCATTACCAAAAGTAGACTAAGTTCTCTAAATCTAGTAACGGTGCCAAAAATGCCAAACCTATCCCTCACACCACTTAAGCCAAGTTGTCATCCCCAGCATGACATGAGAGACGCGGTATTGAAATATGCAATTGCTCTTCTAAATAAATAATGAATGGGATCTGCAAGCGCACAGATTAATACCGATGCAGCATTTTAACCGGGAAGTATTCCAGGTATCGTTATTTATATTTTTACCACTGGGAAGGGATTAACAATCATCAATAGTGATTACAGAATAGAATATGAGATTGAGCATCTATCATTGCATGTATAATTGAGAACATTTATCTATCTCTTCATACAGGGATAAGTGTCACATAAAAGATATATGAAATAATGAATAGTGACAAGGATAATTAATCTGATCTAGCCACGTAATAAATATGATAAGCACCTCAATTAGATACTCTAGAAAGTCATTAGCATGGTATTAGAACGAACTACAAGAATATTCCCTAAGTTATTCTCAACTATATAGTCTAGCATTATCATAGTTAGTGCAAGCATACTTAGCAATCATCGCGAGACAAGACTACGCCCATGCATAGTGATATTAGCAAGGAATATGAGAAACATAGCAATCACTCCCCTGTAATAATGTTGCTCTGCCAGCCCAATACACGAGAGGGGGACTATATAAGAATCAATGAAGCTGTCACTATCACGAACCACCCCACGATCTGGCATATTGGGTACAATCGCAGATAAATACGGTATAAGCACCACGCCTACACAATATCTATCATTTACCCATAGATCCGATGGATAAACGCTATACGATCCTAAGCATGTATATAGATCCAATCTAACTAAGCCAAGTACATAACTATGATAAACTAAGAACAATATAATCTTGAATATAAGCAAGTAGAGCAAAGTCATAAGCAATATATTGAAGTAGAACAAAGTCATATTCATAATATTGAAGAACAAAGATAATTAGAAAGTAATTAGAAGCACAATTAGAGAATTACCAAGAATCCTCCTGACAGATGCGGAAACCAATCGAAGATTGACTTCTTCTAGTTCTAATCCTATGTAGCTATGCTAATCTAGATATCTAATTGATGTGGTGGCTCTAATCTTGATCAGAGGCTTCTTCTCCCTTGATGGAACAATGAATTAGGGTTGAGAGGCTCTCTCCTCCAGGGGCCAGGGGGTCTGGTTTTATAGTCCCTTCAAGTGAATATGGGCCGTTGGATCAAACCGACATAGATTGTATGGTTTAGATTCATCCTTTAGGTCGGTGGAAATCTCCCGCAAAGTAGAGTCCTGATTGGCCTCAGAGGCAGGGCGGGCGCCCAGGGTCTGGCCCCGTTTCGCCTCCGCTTCGGTCTCGTGGCTTCTGGAGTCTTCTAGATGTAAGATAATTGCGCGGCACGTTAATATCTCTATGTAATCCCGACGTGTGGGCCTTTCTTCCGTATTTCCTGATAACCCCCTGCAGAAATAGACAAACACCAAAACTCGTGGAATTCTGTCAGATAAAACCCTAAGTCTAGATGTTGATTTCATTTGGATCCTTTTCTTTATTTATTTGATAATTAAATTTGATACTTAAGGACCGTCAACAAACTCCCCCAAGCTTACCTCTTGCTCGTCCCTGAGCAAGGATAGACTCAGCTATGGATCATAAGTTGTTGCAATATATTTAAAAATTGCCTGTACACATGCTTTTTAAATAAGATCTCATCTCTAAGTTAGAGTAAACTGTCAAGACTTAAAACTTACTTACTTTACCTTCACTATGGGACTTGTAACTGTCACTTCTATCTTGAGTAGTTAAAAGATAGAACAGTCTAGTCAAGTGTCATGTCTCTTATTCTTGATCAGCTATAGCTCTGGGGTTTTTGCAGATTTTCAAATAAAACTCAGAGATTCCTTGTATGATTCTCTCAGGTCTCTCTTTTATGGTATTTCTGGATCCTTACCAAGGCAGTGATGGTATATGCCTTCTCTCAAGATATGTAGTATTTGTGGTATAAGGCATAGTGACATTGCCTTCTCTCTCACCCTACTCTAATAAGGCTTTAATATCTGGAGCTCATAGGTGGGAGATAAAATATACATACTTACAAGACATGTATTGCATAGTCAAACCATGGATCCAAAGAAACAAATCATTAAGTCAAATCAAGATGTGCATGTGTGGCGAATGAATGGTGTATGGTGATGATGGTGATAACAATGGTGAAAGTCTAATTCTACTTGTGCTCTTTTGAGGAGATATATACCTTTCTTGCTCTTTTGAAACTTTGAGGAGAATGAGATGGTCTATATTTTTCTTTTTCCTCTCAGGTGGCTATTTTGTACCCCTAATTCTACTGTCGGACACTTGTCCATTTTTACCTCTCGTCTCACTCTCTCTTTTCTTTCGAGGTTCCGAGCACTTGCTCCTTTTTATTTCCTCGTATTTCTCTTTTTTTAGAGCATTCATCTCTTGAGATAATATAGCAAGTGGTAGTAACAAGATAACTTGAGCATTTATTTTACAAGGGAAAAACAAAAATATTTTTGGTTATTCTCTCCTGGATTAGGAGTAGAATATTTTTAGGTGGTTCTAGAGATGGAAATGGATGGATATATGTGGATGGTACTTCCGGAGTAGAAGTAGCATATATGAGTGAACGTGCAAGTGAATCTTGATTTAACCACATGACAAGTTCCTAAGGGTCTACACAGCTTGACCACACTCAATGCTCATAAGCAGTAAATAGTAAATGTGTGGCTCAAAGTCTAGCAAGCATGTATATATGGCTGTGGTAGGAATTTAAACTCTCATCATACAGGAACTCATCATGCAACATTTTAAAGATTTTCAAAGATAAAATTCTCCAGAATTCTAGCATCTCTAGGAACAGATAAACAGCAGCTCAACCTTTTCATATCGTATCCGTTAACAACTTAGACTTCAGATCAAGTTTTCATCCCACAAGTTTAGGTCTAGAGCAAGCTTTAAATTATAACAGTTATATCTAAACTTGAGAGAGAACTTAAAATGTGCAAATTAGGCAGAGCAACTATTCATCATATCCATGCTTAAGTTTTATTTAGATACAAATTAGCATAGCCACTTTATTTATTTATTAAACACACTAAGCAAAAGATATATAAATAAGATTAAAATCTTTATTTGGTTTTTTCATAGTTATGTATATTTATATTCTAAAATAATATGAGTGTAAAGATAGATAGATAGATAGAAATACTTATCGAGATAAATGGGGGTGCTCTCCCCCAAGCTGAATTTTGAGGTAATTTCTCTTGATGTAGCTAGCAGATGGCAGAGGTGTATTTGAAAGTCAGCAACATTCTGACAGCGATTAGAATGTCCTCCGTCTGCTAGTCTTCTTGACTCTTAAATTCTGTGGAGCTCAAATAGACAACAAAGCTTGTGGAACTGATTAAGTGTTAGCATAAATATCTAGCCTTTATCATCTTGAGACTCCTTAATAATTATTACTCTCTGTTTTTTTATATTTTCATTTTATAAAGCAGAAAAATATTTATTTTATTTTTATGCCACCACAGTGATTGTACTTATGGGTTTTATGCCACTTGTATACTCACATGGGGCTTACTGTTTTTTCATATTTTATTTTCTTTTTAAGATAGTACGAACATGATTAACTAAGTAAACTAGTTTAAATAATTTGAAAGGGAAAAGATAACTACCAAGTTTACCTCTTGGCAAGGCGTTCGGTGTTTTTAAGTCCTCCGAACGGGACTCTCCATTTTCTTTAATCGTCCTCAGGTTCGTCGGGTGGCGTAGTCGGTACTTCCGGCAGCGCCTCCTCTTCGTGTATAGTTATCTTCATTTTCCACACCTGACTTGGTGCTTCAGTCTCTTCTGGATAATTCTGTTTAAACTCTACATCTTCTAACCTTACAACTTCTCCTTCATAGTCTGCCCATCCGTCCCTGATGATCTGCCTCCTCTGGTTGCGGTTGCGTCTCTTTCTGACCTGCTTAGATTCTTCAATGATATAGTTAGGGTCAGTAAAATAACGGCGTACCTTCTCTGAGGGGAAGTGCATATGGACTTCTCCGGTTCCAATGTAGATAATTGCTTTAACGGTGCTGAGGAACGGTCTTCCAAGGATGATGGGTGGATTGTACTCATCTTCTCCCATGTCAATAACCTGAAAGTCTGTGTAGACAAAGTGATCGTCTATTTTGACTGGGACATCAGTTACTATTCCTTTAACTTCTCGAAATATCTGATCTGCCATCTGAAGCTGAATGTATGTTGGTCTTAGTGGCACGGTCCCGAACAAGAGCCGATAGGTGACTGCGGCCATTATGTTGACGCCCGATCCGGTGTCGCAAATCGTCTTGTAGAAACTATATCCATGTATGGAGCAGTAAATGCTTGGCATTCCTGGGTCGTCCTTCTTGGTCAAAAACGGTGACTTAAGTTGATGATCTTGGCCTCCATGAACTACAGTGACCATCTTAGCTGACTCGGTCTACACTTGCTTATTCTTATTTCTCCTGTTGGTCCTCTTCCTTGATTCACGTCTGGATTGATTCGAAATTTGTGTAGTCTTGTTCTTGAAGAAAAATGTCTCCTTCTTCCCTTTGACGTAGAAACTGATCTTGGCAGCACTAGCGTAGATGACAGCTCCCGTGGTATTCAAGAATGGCCTTCCTAAGATGATAGGTGCTCTCTCATCATTTCCGGTCTCTACCACTACGAAGTTTGCTGGGGCATATAAGGTGCCAACTCGGACACAAAGGTTCTTCACTATTCCTTTTGGAAAAGTTATCGTCTGATCCGCGAACTGCAAACACATGGTTGTTTCTAATAAAGGATATGTAAAGAATTTTTCATAGAGTACCCTGGGTATAATGTTGACACTGGAGCCAAAGTCGCAGAGTGCTTCTGGAACGTCCACCATGCCGATAGAGATCGGGATGACGGGGCGTCCTGGATCACCTCTCTTGACCGACAGAAGGTCAGTAGAGAATTCATTGACGGGGTTACTCCAATTACCTGCATCAAACGTGTCTACAAGATTTGCAGATTCTAATCCTTCCAGTTGTGATGGTATACCGGGGTTAGTAGTAGGAACAGCAACAGCTATTTGATTTAACTGAGATTCAATCATTTTATTAAAGCTAATTTGATTCTTGATGGCAGTAGAGAAATTATCCATTCTATTATTTATATTTTCTAGCATTTTATCATTAGATGCCAATTTCTTAGATAGGTTATCCATTAGCTTTCCTTGATTAGACACTAACTCTCTCAAAGGTGGAAAATTATTAGCATTATTGTTGTAAGAATTGTTACCTTGATAATTACCTGAGTAGTTAGGCCTCTGTTGATTCCAACCTTGATTTTGTTGAGGACGGTTGTAGTAGTAGTAGTAGTTGTTGTTGATGTAGTTCACATCCTCAAGTATCTCAGGGCAGTGGTTGCCTGAGTGTCCAGTGTCTCCACACTCCTCACAAGTCATGTGAGAGTCGTAGATGTGCATAACTTCCTTCTTATCTCCAGCTCTATCATCGAGCTTCTTCATGAGCAGGTCTAGCTTTGCAGACAGCATGTCTACCTCTTTCAGCTGATGCATACCTCCACCTCTCTTGCGTGTCTGGGTCCTCTCTTCATTCCAGCTTTGATTGGACGCCATCTTCTCCACAAGAGCTGTGGCTTGTGGTATTGTAAGTGATAAAAATGCTCCTCCAGCTGCAGCATCCATGGTCTCTCGGGCACTGTTGCCGAGCCCATGATAAAATGTCTGCATTAGTAGCCAACTCTCCATTCCATGATGGGAACATTCTAGGATGTAGTCTTGAAAGTGCTCCCATGCTTCTGGAACAGATTCATCATTTTGTTGCTGAAAACTCGTAATCTTCCCACGGAGAGCATTGGTCTTGCCCATGGGAAAGAACTTAGCCAGGAAGTTTGTTGAGCAGAGTGCCCACGTAGTATTCTTCTCCTTTGTAGCGTAGAACCACTGCTTCGCTCTTCCTAACAGTGAGAATGGGAAGAGGCGAAGTAGTATAGCATCTTTGGGAACTCCTGATATGGTGAATGTGTTGCAAATCTCCACGAAGTGTTGTAAATGAGCACTAGATCTTCGTGTGCCTTCCCACAGAACTGGTTGGATTGCACCATGTTGATAAGTCCAGGCTTGAGCTCAAAGTTGCCATCGATCTCTGCTGCAGGTCCAGTGCGGATGTTGTCCGTAGTGGGAGCTGAGAACTCGCGGATTGATTTGTTTGCCATGGCTTCGAACTCTGAAGACAAGTTCCGGTGATCTTCTTGATTGGATGAAGCTTCTTGCTGAAGTGTTGATGATTTCTTTAGCTTGGCTCTCGTCTTCTTGAATAATGCTTCGGGATTGTCAACAAAATTTCCTGGAAGATGTCTTCTATTCATACATTCCCCTGCATAAGATGAAATAGGAAAATATCGGGGTAAAACTGTATGAGAGAATAGATAAGCTCAATCATATTAGTGATGCGAATGATAACTCAAAATCTTTTATTCCATTCCTGATTAGTAATCAACCTTCCCCGGCAACGGCGCCAAAAATGCTTGTTGGGTATTCTTAACATCATTACCAAAAGTAGACTAAGTTCTCTAAATCTAGTAACGGTGCCAAAAATGCCAAACCTATCCCTCACACCACTTAAGACAAGTTGTCATCCCCAGCATGACATGAGAGACGCGGTATTGAAATATGCCATTGCTCTTCTAAATAAATAATGAATGGGATCTGCAAGCGCACAGATTAATACCGATGCAACATTTTAACCGGGAAGTATTCCAGGTATCATTATTTATATTTTTACCACTCAGAAGGGATTAACAATCATCAATAGTGATTACAGAATAGAATATGAGATTGAGCATCTATCATTGCATGTATAATTGAGAACATTTATCTATCTCTTCATACAGGGATAAGTGTCACATAAAAGATATATAAAATAATGAATAGTGACAAGGATAATTAATCTGATCTAGCCACATAATAAATATGATAAGCACCTCAATTAGATACTCTAGAAAGTCATTAGCATGGTATTAGAACGAACTACAAGAATATTCCCTAAGTTATTCTCAACTATATAGTCTAGCATTATCATAGTTAGTGCAAGCATACTTAGCAATCATCGCGAGACAAGACTACGCCCATGCATAGTGATATTAGCAAGGAATATGAGAAGCATAGCAATCACTCCCCTGTAATAATGTTGCTCTGCCAGCCCAATACACGAGAGGGGGACTATATAAGAATCAATGAAGCTGTCACTATCACGAACCACCCCACGATCTGGCATATTGGGTACAATCGCAGATAAATACGGTATAAGCACCACGCCTACACAATATCTATCATTTACCCATGGATCCGATGGATAAACGCTATACGATCCTAAGCATGTATATAGATCCAATCTAACTAAGCCAAGTACATAACTATGATAAACTAAGAACAATATAATCTTGAATATAAGCAAGTAGAGCAAAGTCATAAGCAATATATTGAAGTAGAACAAAGTCATATTCATAATATTGAAGAACAAAGATAATTAGAAAGTAATTAGAAGCACAATTAGAGAATTACCAAGAATCCTCCTGACAGATGCGGAAACCAATCGAAGATTGACTCCTTCTAGTTCTAATCCTATGTAGCTATGCTAATCTAGATATCTAATTGATGTGGTGGCTCTAATCTTGATCAGAGGCTTCTTCTCCCTTGATGGAACAATGAATTAGGGTTGAGAGGCTCTCTCCTCCAGGGGCCAGGGGGTCTGGTTTTATAGTCCCTTCAAGTGAATATGGGCCGTTGGATCAAACCGACATAGATTGTATGGTTTAGATTCATCCTTTAGGTCGGTGGAAATCTCCCGCAAAGCAGAGTCCTGATTGGCCTCAGAGGCAGGGCGGGCGCCCTGACCAACTGGGCGGGCGCCCAGGGTCTGGCCCCGTTTCGCCTCCGCTTCGGTCTCGTGGCTTCTGGAGTCTTCTAGATGTAAGATAATTGCGCGGCACGTTAATATCTCTATGTAATCCCGACGTGTGGGCCTTTCTTCCGTATTTCCTGATAACCCCCTGCAGAAATAGACAAACACCAAAACTCGTGGAATTCTGTCAGATAAAACCCTAAGTCTAGATGTTGATTTCATTTGGATCCTTTTCTTTATTTATTTGATAATTAAATTTGATACTTAAGGACCGTCAACAACCAGCCGAGAGCAGGTGGGTGTCGACGAGCATGAGCGGGGCAGCGCGCCAGATGGGCCTCCAGCGGCGGGAGAGCACCGCCGTGCGCGCGGCGTCCTTGATGGGGAGACGGGAGACGATGTTGCCGAGGAGCACATTGGGAAGGAGGCTGAGGCAGTCGACACCCCCACCGTTGGTGTCGAAGAGGATGCAGAGGTCACCGTCGACAGAGACGGGCGGGTCGGGAAGCACGTCGTAGATGTAGGAGAGCACGCGGCCAAAGAGTGCTTCCTGCTCTGGGTCCACGCCTCAGCAGAGAGAGTCGCTGTCCAAGGGGAATGGCGGTGCAAAGTTGGCCATGGCCCCGTCCACCGCCGCCACCGGACGGGAAAGCGATAAAAGTGAGGGCTTGTGGTTTGGGGGGCGGCATGGGAGCGAAGAGCCAGACCAGGTTGGCACGAACGGGTGCAGCCAGACCAGGCTGGCACCCAACCAACCCTAGCTCAGGGGCACCCAGTGTCCAAAACAAAAATTTCTCTCTCCAAAACCGGTTGCAAAGGGGGGCGGTGTCCTCTGGCCAAATTTTCAAGAATCACAATGTCTCCTGGCAAAAAAGAGAAACTGAGTGTCCACCAGCAAAGAACAAGCACTTTGCATGTCCAACATCAAATTTTCCCTATAGAAAATGATCTTTACGTAAATGACGCTCTAGGAGAGATGTAGAGAGTGAATTTTAGAAAGAGTAGGAGATGCTTTTTTTTAAAACTAAGAGTAAGGAGATGCTATTAGTATCCATATCGCTTCTTCATTTTTTTGTTGATTTATTTGATTTTTTATTTTACATTTATATGTTCATTTTTTATCTGTCATTACTCATTGAATTTGGTGCATGTTGTCATTTTCATGCGGCCGGATGCACAAACAGGCCTAGCCATCGTTGCTACACGCCGTGGGCTTCTTATTAATTATTAATCTTTATTACCGAACATGCCGTCCGGCC
>NW_018396587.1:0-11526 GCF_000003195.3 Sorghum bicolor | reverse complement strand
TTTTCTGTGGATGTGGGAGACCAAGACAGTACCACTCTCCTTGTTCTCACTATATTGCAGCAGCTAGGCATCGCAACTTTGACTATGAGACCAAGATACCATGGGAGTTGAGTGTTGATAGCCTTGTGCTAACTTGGTCGCCCCGTTTTGAGCCTTTCCTAGATGAGGGGCAGTGGCCAGAATACATTGGCCCAAGGTACATTGCAGATCCAGGTGCTCGCTGGAACAAACGTGGAACCAGAAAGCGTACGAGGCATAAGATGGTCATGGACCAGATTTCAGGTAGAACGAGGCGAGGGAGAGCAACCCCGTTTGTTACTGACCCCGAGCAAAATCAATGTGGCAAATGTGGTAGACTTGGACACAACTCGCGTACTTGCCATTGGCCGCTAAGTCAGGTGCACTTAATATTCTATGTACTTTAGTTGTTAAATACTTTCATATGCAACTTACTTTTTGGCAGACATACATGTTCTAGTGCTCCTTTGTTTAATATAATGACATTGTAATGTATTATTTTTTCTGCTTAATTACTAACTAATGGATCAAATTTGTTTATAGGATGGAGCAGTTCCACCTCCTGGATCCATACTACGAGGTGAAGCACCGAGGACGACTCACTGCCGAGGGGGCGGTACTTACTTTGATCTTTGCTTTTCATTTATTATTAATTTATGTACTTATGCATTAAATAACTTGATTGTATGGTTGCAGGAACTACCCCCGCTTCGACCTCGAACGCATGACAAGTTCGAGGAGATGCGGTATGACGACAGGTACACACCTCTGCTGCAGAGGGCTGGCCTGGATGTCATATCGTATCAGGTTCGTCGTGGGTTGCCTCCAATTAACCCCGCGGCGATCACAGCTTTGGTTGACAGGTGCACCATTTATCTATAGTAATCGTATGTTTTTTTGAACAAACTTTATCTATCTTTCTGAAAACCCTAACAACAATGTTCTTTAAATTGTAGGTGGAGGCCAGAAACTCATAGTTTCCACCTACCTTGTGGAAAGATGACTGTTACACTCGAGGACACTCAGAAGATCCTGGGTTTGAGTGTTAGAGGTCGTCCAGTTATCGGACACTGCAGGCCCGATGGTTGGAGGGCCAGAGTTGAGGCCTTCCTTGGAAGACCACTTCCTCCGGAGGCACCGACGCAGCGCACCACTGGGGTACCAATTGCTTGGCTTAGGCAGAGCTTTGGTAATTGTCCGGCACATGCGGACCACGAGACAGCTGCCTACTACTGTAGAGCTTGGATCTTGCACCTATTTGGGTGTGTTCTTTTCCCTGACGCGACAGGGGACACTGCATCGTGGATGTACCTCCCGTGCCTCACTGACTGGGACACCACAGGTACTTTTCCCTTACACAGTTATTATTAATTTGGTTTCTTATGTTTACGTATGCATTGATTAAATTGATTGCAACGGTTTCAGGTACTTACAGCTGGGCTTCGGGAGTGCTGGCTTACCTATACCGTAGCCTTTGTGAGGCGTGTCGTCGGACCGCAAGTAGTTCTTCCGTTGGTGGTTGTGTTTACCTACTGCAGCTTTGGATGTGGGCTCGTCTTCCAGTTGGACGGCCCATAGTTGACGCTCCTCGGGAATGGTTTGCAGTGGGCAACCCTCGTCACCGTCCGACGTTTGCCCATCTTTGGGACCAGGCGAAAGTCGCCTTCAGCAGGACTTCACGTGCGTACGTACAATATGCCAATGAGCTCGACACGCTTAGGCCCTCCATGGTGAGTAAAATGCAGTAGTTCTTGTTTATTGTATGCTCGATAGTTTGTCTAACTTGCCATATACATGTCTTATGTTTGCAGGTTAATTGGGAGCCGTACACGGCGAATGATGCGCTGCATCTTGGAGTAAGCAGCATGTGTAGCGAGGATGAAGACTTGTACTTGATGATCTGTCCTCTGATTTGCTTCTATGCTGTTGAGTGGCACCTTCCAAATCGAGTAGCCCGCCAATTTGGCTTGTGCCAGCAATGGCCTGTCCCTCCATTTGATAATTCCGTGGAGCTACACAAGTAAGTTATTTTGGTAATTTATTCCATGCATTTGATAGATATGTTGACTGCAATTTATTCAAAGTTCAATATTTATTCAAATTTCAATACCTTAAATGTTGCTGAAAATTACATGATTGCTGAAATTTATTTGCTACTTGGTCCAATATAAATCCTTGCTGAAATTTATTACCCCCTATATGCATGTTGGTACTTTTTACATACTTGCTGAAATTTATATAAATGTTGCTGAAATTTACATGCTTAGTGCCTATCCATGCTTGCTGAAATTTATAAATGTGATATTGCAGATCCATGCTTGCTGAAATTTATATCCTTAGTCATTTCCATCGTATTTGAAGTGTGCTACTACAACCTACTTGCTGAAATTTATTTCATACCTACTATATTCATGTTGCTAGTTCAATATTTTAACCCCGTACTGAGTTTTAGAATCAATGTTGTTAAATCTGTGTTATTATTTTCATCTTTAATATTTAATTTTAGGATTGATCGTCAGAAGCAAAAGAAGACATTTGAGTTTGAAACGTTGCATCGTCAGTACATAGAGGTGTGGGACCAGTTTCATGACAACCTCTACGAAAATGAGGAACCACATACCAACTACAATTTTCGTGCATACCTTACTTGGTACCTAGGTGTTACACGAACAAGGTTGAAAATTCAGTGGACCCAAGCAGATTATGCGTACCTTGAATCATCTGAGGATGAGGACACTTCCTATGACCTAGCAGCACGACAAGGGACACTTATCGAGGCAGCACCTGTCTTGGACCGAGTGGTACATGTCCTTTCCACTATACAATTGTACGATTGTTGTCCTTTCCACTTTATAAATTGCACCTATATAAACTATTACATGTCTTATCTTATAGGGCAACGCAATAAAGCAATCTGTACTTGACATCGAACGGTTTCCAAGAACAGGTGTGGACGAGCACACACTAAACAACTTTCTTGGAGTAAGTACTTGACATCGAATTTATCTAAGAACAAGTATTACGACCCTCATTTATCATATATCTAACAATATGAATTTTAATCTTTGCATAATAGAGACTAGCACGTAGGCTTAGGCGTGCTGCAGCTCGGTGCGGTTGCGGTACTAGTGCTGCGATGAATGTGCATGTGCCACAGGAACGACAATGCAACACACCTGTTGTGCATGGTACATCTTCTTTGGGAGGTATAATTTTATTAAATTTGTTGTTTATTTGAACTGAGCAATTTTCATGGTATGAGATATTGAATTAAGTGCACACATAATTTGAACAATGTTTATAGGATCTGGAGGACATAGCTCGTCTCGGCCAACTATGGACACTTTTCAAAGCGATGATGATGAGGACGAAGAGGGGGTGGCCGAGGAGCGTGACTATGACGAGCTTGGGTTATCTCAGCTTCCTGATGCTCCTTCTACTCAGCCTACGCAGGTTGCAAGAAGGCGACGTCGTTCGCCTTGTAGGTACACTCCAGGCACCGATGCTCTTGGCCACAAGGGTAAGGGTAAGACTAGGAGGCAATGAGGATGACTTCTGTGCTAACACCATGGTAGCAGCTTAGAATTGATGGCATAACTTCTGTTATTTTGCATGTATCGACACTGTGAACTTTGTGGACTATTTGTACTATATGGGACTGTATGGTCTCTGTGGACTATCTGAACTATCATTCCTGATGGCGTATGTGCTTGTGTTGTGATATTTGGATGAATCAATGTTTGTATTGTACTGTGATGTCTATTTATAACTGTGGATGTACCATAAATAGGGGAAACTCTTGCAAATTTTTTCCATGAATTATTCAATGTAGTGCACATATTCTGTGGTCCATTCCTATTGGTTTTCGCAGTGTAGGCTTTTCAGAAACAGTGAACCAATATGGCTTTTCATTGAATCATCACATCCGAAACAGTGAACGAATCTAGCCTTTTCAGATGACAATCCAAATAGACTTTTCAGTTTTCAACTAGGCTTTTCAGTAATAGAATCTAGGCTTTTCAGGTGCATTTATTATATACTACAACAGCTACCAACTATTGGGTTCCTATATATATACGCAGTGGTGAGAGCGTTGCTACTCACTTGAGATTGTTCAGTTCAAGTAAAAATGTCTGGAGGGTCATCTAGAGGGAAGGGAAAGGGAAAGGCGGTGATGAAGGGTAATCCCTTTCTTTGGGAGGGTCCTCTTGGTCCTAAAGACTTTGAGGAAGCAATTTATGATAGGTTCCCCCTTGAGAGCAAACATGATTTTACTAAAGAGGCACCACTGAGGGCATATGATGACCGAAAAGAAGAGTGGCCAAAATGTATGCATGGTGAGGATTGTTTGGTGCAGATGTACACAGAGGGGATAGATGGAGGGCGTCGTTTCTTCAAATGTCCACGATCATGGGTAAGTCATATTACTAATTCAACCTTCAATAAGATACTCTCTTGTGCTAAAGCTACATACTTATTGCAGTCATCCTTGTCAAAAGAGAACTGTGGCTTCACCAGATGGGTCGATCCTAGACCTATTCATCCCCATGCAGAGTACATCTACTACCTGCAGGACCGTATCTTTGATTTAGAAACGGAAGTTAGCTGTGGTTACAAGGACGACGAAGAGGACGACAACAGCAATGCTACTGGCTCCCAAAACACAATATGCAATGATCCATACTGCACATGCCCTAATCACAAGAACAAGGGCCCTCCTTCACCACCACCCCCACCCCCACCACCAACAACGGGAGGATACTATGGAGAAGGGGCAACACAGTTTGCTATGTGGCCACACTACTAGGTAGAACTGAACTAATTCACAGGCCACATCCATATGTTTGTTGTTTGGTTTAATCACCTAAGGCATGTTAGGGTTAGTCGAAAGAACTATGTACCTTTGTGTGGTATATGTTCTCACATGCCATTCCCTGTGCTTGTTAATTGCTTGAATTACCTAAGGCATGTTAGGTTTAGTCTCGGACCTCTGCACCCTTGTTTGGTGCATGTTTTGACATGCCATTCAATGTGATGTGTGCTACTAGTTATGCAATATACTAGTTCGTTAACTTCTATTTCAACTAATTATCCTCATTTCATTGCCTATGCAATACTCAAATAAAAATATTGTCTACTAATAATGAAACCAAATTAAAATTGCTAAAGTGCATTACATAACAACAAATTGAAAAGTCCAACACAAAACAATATTGTCCATGAACCAAACAAAGAACAAGAAGGTAATGTAACTACTGAGTGCAACGAGGCCACTTTCCCTTCCTCTGGGCATCTGGATTCTCATCAATAGCTGCCTTCGCTCGGCGCACACGCTCAAGCTTCTTTTCCCTCTCCTCCCGAGCCGCAGCAACACGTCTTCTTTCCTCCTCTTCCTTGTGCTCCCTCTTTTGAGCCTCCTCTCTACGTCTCTTCTCTAATATCTCTGCACGCTCTGCATCCCACTCCTTTAGGCCTTGTAGAAGCCGCTTGTCGGACTCCTTAACCTCAGTGTCGATCCACTGCTCAAAATCACACAATGGTGGAGGGGTCTGCAACAAATATATTTATTCAAAAATTTAAATCATGCTTCGTAGGACACAAATAAATAAGTGCACAATAGAAAAAATAACTTACAATAAAGTTACTGCGGCGTTGTTTGGGCGTAGGCTCCCAGGCAAAATTTGAACACATCCAATACCTCTGCCGATAGGTTTCCTCGTCTTCCGAAATTTCTACCTTGCAAGGATCACCAAAAAAGCACATAGGTACTGGAACACCGCTAGGAAGCGGCTTGTGGATGTACGGACTACCGGTCGTCCGGCCATAGCTACAGTTCAAATAATTCAATTCTAAGAAGTCATAGCAAATAACGATTGAACCGAAAACTACAATTTACCAAATGATAAATAATAACGAATGAAATTTATCGAAACATGTCGAAAGGTTACCTTGGTTTGCTACTTTTTCCACGACGTGGCATTCTACGATTGCATAAGAAAAATATTAATCATCCATTCAAAAAACTATAAATGGTTTATCTAAGTCTACAACATACGTGTAATATAGGTCAAATCAATGAGTCAAAAACTAATATGTGAAAGAGTATACCTGGCTCTTCAAAATCTATGGAACAAATCAAACTTTTGATGGTCCAAATATTGAATCCAAATTCGTGCTCGGTTTTTGGAGAGAAAGAGCCGAGAGGGGAGATGAAAATATGAACGGTGTCCACGGGTAGCGAAGTGCGTCGGCTGGTTTGTAGCAGGAAGCTCGGCGCCGTGATCTGTGGCGCCGAGCTCCCTGCCACGTCAGATCCACGTGAGAAGGCAGTCCAGGACCTCGGCGCCGTGATCCATGGCGCCGAGACGTGAAACCTCGGCGCCATGATGCATGGCGCCGACCCCTTGGGTCCATTTCTGCATTTAAGTTTTCCAGGGGTCCAATTGTGAACTTTTTTCAAAAAAAGGGCCAAATTGTAAAAAATTGGGCGCCCCTGAAGGGACCAAAGAAGAAGGTGTCGCCTGTGGAGAATGATTCTGATCATGAACAATTTGCATCCTCTGCTGGTAAGTACCCCTACGTCTAAGCAGAACATATTAAAACATTTCATGTTATAGCCTTCACAGTTATAACCTTCACCTGTACAAGTTAAGGTAGCAAAATAACAGTACCACGAGAGCTCAACTAACATGCACGTACACTACGTGAAAATTTTACTAAGAGAGCGCCCCCCTCACTGTAGGGGCGGCTAACATTTGAACCGCTCTTACAGTGGATAGGCCGGGAACCAGAAAGCCAACCGCCCTTACAGTGTTCACTGTAAGGGCGGCTGGTGTTACGAGCCGCCCCTACAGTGGTCTGTAGCATAAGTGGCCAGCCCACTCTTCTTCCTCTCCGAGCCACTCACTTCCACTCGTAAAAAAAGGCTTGGGAGGCCTTGAGCACCTCCCTAAAATCACTCTAGTAAGGCGGGGAGGTTTTGAACTTAAATCCTTTGGTGGGGAGCTTGTTTAAGGTAAGAAACTGCTATTCCCACCCTCTAATCCAAGTTTTATTGGTTGGTTAGTGAGCAATTTACATTTTGGTTTTCTCTCTCTTCCATGGATCTTGAGCTTTATGTTGACCAAATTAGAGCTTATCTATGATGCTTTTTGTGTAGAATAGGTAGAGACACCACCTTGCACCATCATTTATGTGATATAGCTTGATTTTAATGGAGATTAATTGTAGTTTTTTGTATGGAGAAAAAAGACATTCTAGATCTAGGGTTTCCTTTTTTTGTTTTTGTTTCATAAATTTGGAATGTGGTTGGCATGAATAGTTATTGGTAAACTAATAGTTGTTGTTAATATTAATTGTTTCTAATAATGGTAGATAATAATTGGTAATATTAATTATGTCTAATAATCATTTCTAACACAATTATTACTAATAATGATAGCTAATAATTGTTGCTAATAATGGTAGATAATAATTGTTACTTATTAATTGTTGCTAATAATGGTAGATAATAATTGGTACTATTAATTATGACTAATAATCGTTTGTAACAAAATTATTGTTAATAATGATAGCTACTAATTGTTGCTAATAATGGTAGATAATAATTATTACTTATTAATTGTTGCTAATAATTATTCTCAACTAATTAATTTTTTTTATTTATGTAAAGATGGAGAATAGGGCTACTTGGATGTATGGTTTGCCAAGGTACTCACAAGCCTATGCTGATGAGGTGGACAAATTTATTACAATCGTGGTGAATCATGCAAAGACGTTGTCAGCAGGAAATAATTGTTCAGTTATTTGTCCCTGAAAAGATTGCAAGAACCACTTAGCAACTTATGATGTGGAAATCATAAGATCACATCTGATTAGGTGAGAATTTGTCCCGAACTACACAGTATGGCTTCATGCATGGAGCATATATATATATATATATATATATATATATATATATATATGCATGAAAGCCCCGTTTTGTCTCTCCATTCCTTTTGTATCTTTGTTACAAGTCCCACCTATCCAGCTCATTTATTCATCTCTCCATTTCTACTTTTTAAGATTTTGTTTGACTACAATGTATTCACATCAATTCATTTGTATTGAGGTGGCTTGATATGAAATATGAACTAATTTCCATATCAATCTACTTCTCTTTTTTCCGTAAATAGAATCAGCCGGACCCTACTAGTTATACACACGTGGGTTGAGGCAAATAGTATGTAATCAAACAAGCCCTTAGGCATTGCAGTGATGATTTTCATGACGTTATTTCCAGAACTATTAAATGAAAATTTTTATTCCATAGTTTAATAGACATCTAATTTCATGACTTGCAAAGAGTCGGTAATCATACCAAAACTTACTTTTTTCTTCCTTCTTAAAGACGTTATCATGTGGCTGTCTATTAAATGCAGATGAAACATTCTTTGTAAAACTGACATTAAGATTGGACTTAGAGATTACTCCCTCCGTCCCTGAAAGCTGCTATTCCTAGAACCAAAATTTGTCCACTAAAAAATGAATTCATAGAGTACTTGGTCCATCACCCGGATTAATATCTCCTCGTGTTCCCCATCTAATTATTACGCCGTGCCTCACCTGGACCACACATCTCCCTCCCGTCTCTCACTTTGACCGCACCTCCTCTTCCCAGAACTTCTCTTCTCCGTCTTCAGCACCATGCCGCCCCCAAACTCCAATCCACGAGATCGGCAGCAGCACCCAAAATCCCCAATCCCCAGGAGTGTGTTGATGGCGCGAGGTCCTTTTAATGGCCCCTCGCGTAGCAGATGGCCGTGGCAGAATGGAGCAAGGAGATCAGGGCAGTGGTGGCGCCGGCAGGATCCGAGCTCCGGGCGTTGGCGGCGGCGAGATTCGGGCTCCGGGCGTTGGTGGCGGCGGGATCCAGTCTCCTGGCAGTGGGAGCGACGGGATTCTGGCTCCGAGCTCCCGGACTCGGCGGGACCCAAGCATGTGGGGATTCCACGGCCGCGTTGGCCGTCATGGATGAGCAGTAAATGACTGCCAGCACGTAGCCCGAAGCAGGTTAACAGCGCATGGCCCCAAGCAGAAAATCAATGATTCATGTGCGTTTAATGAGGGGTAGTATAGTCTTTTAGCAGCTCCACTAATCTGTCTGAATTTTGCTAATAAATAGGAGGTTTCAGGGACGGAGGGAGTAGCTGATTATTTCCTAAACATTAAATTCCTGGTCCAAGTGCTCGCAAGTTGCATCATTCTTAATAGTTGAATGATACCTTCAGGTCCACAAAGCTTGCCCATCTGCCAGTTTCCAATTGCCCTCAAAATTGTTAGAAAGAGGCACCGGACTGACGTCCAGACCCCACGAATGTATCTTCTAGCTCCCGCCGAAACATAAGCAGCAGCAAAAACAATAACATAATAGGCCACAGCCAAATTAATTAAGGACCACAAATTAAACGTGAACATAATAATATTTATCGACAAGATTAGGGGAACGAGGAACTCCTACTCGACGTGCGTGTGTTGCTAAACACAGAGCGAATCTGTCAGTCATTCAGCAGTATTTTTTGACTTATCATCCAAACGAACAAGACAACGCTTTAATGCATCAAAATAGGGCTATTTCTAAGCTAATAAGTATTCAAGTTATCAGACCAACCACAGCTAGTTTGGGCAAATATTTAGCCCCCAAGCTATATGCATGTATCAAACAACTATTTATTCGATCCTTGGCATATTATAATTTTGTTTGTCTGTTTTCGGTTCGTAAATACATGCAGATGAAAAGGCTACTGGGATGGTACATTCAGTGAAACCGACCAAAAAGAATGGGATGCAGAGACAAACGAATGGAAAGAAGTACGTAATCCAATTTGTACATCAAGAATATTGTTCATCTCCATCTATCTAGTGTCTCTTTAGAAACTGTTGCCACGCGAAATTGATCCCTAATATATCTATATCTTTTTGGTACTGCAGGTAGGGGTGTATCTGCGCTGCGGACCACCAAGCGAACATATGTGCATATGTCCTTGTTATACATGGGTGACTGCAAGTCGAATATAGTGACAGTGAGACGTTAGAGAACACATATAGTACAACACACAGTACAGTTATATAAGTTATTAGATTCTCAGATTGCATTGGTTAGCAGATGTGTATGGAATTATATATCACTGTAGTCCTATCGGATCTCCAAATTAATTTGTAAAAAAATAATGTACAGCCGAAGTTGAAGTAAATAAATAAATTAGTTATGTTTTTTAAATCATTTATTTCAATGATGTCATACTAATTGTATAAATGTGTCGACGCTTGTATCCGCACACTATACCAAAACAGCACAAAAGAGATATCTTCATCAGTGAGAAAGAACTGAAATGCATCACTAATGTTATATTAGTGTCCTGGGTAAATAGAACGTGTCACTGTGTCGTCCATGGCTAAGAAACAAAACACATCACTAATGACAACTTATCAGTCCCTCGTCCCAACTAGACGTGTCACTCATAATAGTAACAATTATTAGAGATGTTTAAATGAGACACACACTATGTTAAAAAAGCACTTCATAGACGAGCGTTCAGCTGCATCACAGACGTGCTAGCACACGTCAGTAATACGACGTCTCTAATAATGTTTATTACAGTTGCCCAAAACAAGTGACGGTATTAAGAATTCCTCTAGAGACGTGTATAACCACATGTGACTATGATTAAAATAGAACAAGCGTCAGTGTTAACGACAACACTCAAACGACACTCAAACGCGTGTACTATAAACGGGTCTGTAGTATAGATACCACTACAAACACGTTCTTGAAGCGTGCCCGTTTTAGTGAACATTGTACAAAAGCTCGTGCTCTACATACGTCTCAAGGTAGGTTACTACTACAGACGCCAGCGGTAATCACATCTGTCTAAAAAGAGCATAGTAGCGATGTGTGTATAGTACATGCGTCTGTAGTTGTGATGCTAAGACAGATGTTGTTATGCTAAGACAGATGTTGTTACGCTAAGACAGATGTTGTTATTATGCATCTGTAGTGAGGAGCACACTACAGAGTCTTATTTTGTCATTGCGTCTGTAGTATGTTTCTTACCATAGACGCGTCTAGGCCACAGACCGTTTGTAGTAAGGAAAATACTAGGTATCTGTTTCATGCCTACAAGTCTGTATCCCACAAATACAGCCAGGACAACACAGATATACACAGAGAATCATAAATATATGTTTCTATGGCTAAAGCTGTGAATTCATAGTGAATTGTTTGAGCATGGTAAATTCATCAATTTTTTTGAGTAGCCTTGTCATGATGTTCTCTATGCAGGAAAAATGTAAAACTATGAAAGTAAGTATTTTATGGATGCTAAAAAATTAGCTCTTTTAATTAATAAATACATGTTCTATGATTTTTGTAGGATAATATATATATCCTATGATCATGAAACTTTTTGCATAACTGTTTAAGATTAATTTGATGATGTTTGCTTATATCCCTAGTTTATATGCTTTATA
>NW_018396586.1:0-11538 GCF_000003195.3 Sorghum bicolor | reverse complement strand
GACATCACTCCTGCATATGATTTGATCTCGCTCCCACATCGGTACAAGGTACCGGATTTTACCAAATTTTCCGGGCAGGATGACACGTCAACCATGGAGCACGTCAACAGGTTCATCATTCAATGCGGAGAAGCTGGTAACAGAGACGAATTGAGGGTTCGTCTATTTTCATCATCATTATCTGGATCGGCCTTTACTTGGTTCATATCATTACCTCCCAACTCAGTGATTACTTGGGCCGATCTGGAGAAACAATTCCACAAATACTTCTTCTCCGGGGTTCATGAGAAGAAGATCACCGACTTGGTCAAGTTGAGACAGCGCAATGATGAATCAGTTGAAGGTTTCGTGCAGAGGATACGGGAAGTTAAGAATAAATGCTACAGTCTGGTTCTAGATGATCGGCAGCTAGCCGATTTGGCTTTCCAGGGTTTATTGCCACACATCAGGGATAAGTATGCTTCTCAGGAGTTTGAAAGCTTAAGTCATTTGGTGCAGAGGATTTCTGATCAAGACATCAAGCCTTTCGAACCCAAAAGAGCATGGAACAAGAAAGTGTCATTTGTTGATGAAGCAACGAGCTCCGATTGTGATAAGGAACCAGTCATCGGCTTGGCAGAGTGGGTCAAAAACAAGAAGCCGATGTCTTGTGCTTTTGGGCAGAAAGAACCAGAGAAGTTCGCTTTCGACACCGCTAAGGCCGATAAGATATTTGATTTTCTACTCCAGGAAGGTCAGATCAAGCTGTCTCCTAATCACGTGATCCCATCAATTGAGGAGTTGAAGAGGATGAGATATTGCAAGTGGCATAATGCGACTTCTCATGACACTAATGAATGCAAAGTGTTCAGACAACAGCTGCAATCGGCAATAGAGTCTGGGAGGATTAAGTTTGACAGTTCCAAGACCCAGAAGCCGATGAAGATAGACCAACATCCTTTCCCGACAAACATGTTGGATGCCAAGGGGAAGGCCAAGGTCTTAACATCGGAAACAGCCGAGAAAAGTGCATCGGTAGATCCTCAGCATCAAGTTACTACTGCCGATGCAAAAAGTAAGGGCTTAGTCCAGGAAGGAACCAGTTCGGGTAGGCCCCCTCGGTCTTGTATTGTTATAACTCATAGAAGACCTTGAGAGAACTGGCAGCAACGGGAAGATCGGTATCGGCGCCAGCAAGAAGATTATCGCCATCAAGAAGATTACCGACGGGAAGAAGAAAGACGCCGACAGGACTGGAATCGACATAGAGATCATTGGAACTGCCCGTTCTTCATCCATTGTTGGGAGGAAAATATTAAGCTTCCCACTGTCAGAGACTGTCCTGAGTGCAATGGTTATGATCGGTACGACAGGACTGATCGGCGTTATCATGATGACAATCGGCGATTTAATGGGTCGATCAGAGGAAGAGCATCAGTTCATGATCGGCTGGGGGGCAGGCTCAGCGTGCACGATAGGCTTGGCAATCGTGTCCAATATTTTCCCAGAAACCAGGAAGAACTCGAGGAGATGGCTAATGCACGAGTTCCCGATGAGTTCATATTTTGCAGGGATGCTAACACACATCGGATAGAGTCAAGGGAGAATCGACGCCCAGCAGTAGTGCAGAAGCCACTTCCTCTATGGTGTCCGGAAGGGTTTACCAAGACACAGAAAAGGAGATTGCAGCGTGAAAGGCAAGAGGAGCTAAACAAGGGCGAGAACTCTGGAAGTCAGCAGCCATCAGACACCAAGAGGGAAGGTCCATCGGCGGGAGTTAACATGGTTTTTATGTTGCCGATGGAGTTTCTTGCACCATCCAGTGATGATGAGTTGGAATTTTCTGATCAGATAGCTCAGCTGGCTCTGGATCCGATGACAGATATCTTTGAGAAACCTGCCGATGACGAGAGACACCATCTTAAGGCTCTATTCGTCAAAGGGAGGGTTTGATGGGCACCCAATGACCAAGATCCTACTTGATGGTGGAGCTGCTATAGATATTAGGCCTTATGCAGTATATCGGAAGCTTGGGAAAGGGGATCAGGATTTGACCAAGACCGATATGATGCTCAAAGACTTTGAAGGAAACGTGTCTCCAGTTAAAGGAGCAATATGTGTGGAGTTGACCATCGGCAGCAAAACCTTGCCGACAACTTTCTTCGTGATCAGTGGAAAGGGTGCTTACAACTTATTGTTGGGAAGAGATTGGATTCATGCTAATTGTTGCATCCCATCTACAATGCACCAATGCTTGGTTCAGTGGATAGGTGACAAGATTGAGATTGTCCCGGGAGATTCTTCTTATGTCATTGCATCGGCGGAGGCGGATACCTATGAGAGGACCAAGTGCATTTCAGGAGAAGTTTGGGAGAAAGATTTTCTCAAAGTTGCCGATTACGAGATTCCACCGATCCAAGCAGTCGGTTCTGACGACGGTTTTTAATGGATAGATTCGCCGATGATGGAAAATTAGGCCAGGGATTCACATCGGCCGATGATTTGGTAGAAGTAGATATAGGTAGTGGTGATAAGCCTAGACCTACTTTTATTAGTGCTAAATTAAATCCTGAGTGTAAGCAACAATTAACCGATTTATTAAAGGAATATAAAGATTGCTTTGCTTGGGATTATACCGAGATGCCTGGTTTAGACCGATCAATTGTTGAACATCGGTTACCCATCAAGTCTGGATTTCGGCCACATCAGCAGCCAGCTCGCCGATGTAATCCTAATATTCTACCTGATATTAAGGCCGAAATCACCAGACTCATTGAAGCTAAGTTTATTCGGCAGTGTCGGTATGCCGAATGGATTTCCAATGTTGTTCCGGTTTACAAGAAAAACGGGAAGCTTCGGGTGTGCATTGATTTCAGGAATCTCAATAAAGCTACGCCGATGGATGGATACCCAATGCCTGTTGCCGATCTGTTGGTTGATGCTGCGGCCGGTCATCGGGTCATTAGCTTTATGGACGGCAATGCAGGATACAATCAAATATTCATGGCAGAGGAAGATATTCCAAAAACTGCATTTAGGTGTCCTGGTCATGTCGGTTTATTTGAATGGATAGTCATGACCTTTGGGTTGAAGAATGCTGGTGCTACTTATCAAAGGGCCATGAATTTTATATTTCATGAGTTCATCGGCAAGCTGGTGGAGATCTATATTGATGATGTGGTGGTTAAGTCTGGGGATTTCTCAAAGCATCTTGTCGACTTACAAAAGGTGTTAGAGTGCACAAGGAAGCTTGGGTTGAAGATGAATCCCAATAAGTGTGCATTTGGTGTATCGGCAGGACAGTTTCTTGGTTTCATGGTACATCAAAGGGGGATTGAAATTAGTCGAAGATCTATTGATGCTATCAATAAAATAGTGGCCCCTACCAACAAGACTGAGCTCCAGTCCTTGATCGGCAAGGTAAATTTTATCAGGAGATTTATATCCAATCTGTCTGGTAAAATTCGTGCTTTCAGTCCTCTTCTTAAATTGAAAGCCGATCAAGAATTTATTTGGGGAAAAGAGCAGCAGTTGGCTTTGGATGAAATCAAGAAATATCTAGTGAATCCTCCAGTTCTAGTTCCACCTCAACAAGGAAAGCCCTTCAGATTGTATTTGTCTACCGATGGGACGATTATCGGTTCAGCTTTGGTCCAAGAATTTGAAGGGAAAGAGAGGGTAATTTACTACTTAAGCAGGAGATTAATTGATGCTGAGACCAGGTATTCGGCCATTGAGAAGTTATGCTTATGCTTATATTTTTCGTGTATTAAATTGAGGCACTATTTATTATCGGTCGAATGCACTGTTGTTTGCAAAGATGATGTGGTCCGATACATGCTGTCTATGCCGATTATGAGTGGCAGGATCGGTAAATGGATTTTAGCACTGTCGGAGTTCGATCTGCGTTACGAATCGGCTAAGGCAGTTAAAGGACAAATTATGGCTGATTTTGTGACTCAGCATTGCGGTGTAGTGGAGGCCTTGGAAATTGTGCCCTGGACACTTTTCTTTGATGGATCTACATGTGACCGGGGGGCAGGAATCGGCATTGTATTAGTTTCCCCTAAGGGGAAGAAGTATGAATTTTCCTTGCCGATTGTTGCTACATCGACAAATAATCAGGCTGAGTATCAGGCTATGATCAAGGGATTGGAATTGTTAAGAGAAGTTCGTGCTGATGCTGTTGAAATTTTTGGGGATTCTATGTTGGTTATAAATCAATTGGCCGGGAGCTATGAATGCCGAAGTGAAGCTCTCGTAACTCATTTCGAGAAAAGCATGCGACTGTTGAAAGAATTCAAAGATTTCCGATTAGAGCATATTCCTCGATTGCATAATGAAGAGGCCAATCGGTTAGCTCAGCATGCCTCGGGATATCAGCCTATGATTAATGCAATATCGGCAATCGGTGCCGATGATTGGAGGAAGGAAATTATTGATTATCTAAAGGATCCATCCAAGAAAGTTGAAAGACGAGTTCGATTTCAAGCAACCAAATATGTGCTCCTCGAAGATGAATTGTATTATCGAACTATTGATGGAATGCTTCTCCGATGTTTGGGTGATGATGAAGCTAGGAGTTTGATGGGAGAAATCCATGAAGGGGTATGTGGAGCACATCAGTCGGCTTTCAAAATAAAATGGATGATTAGAAGGAATGGATATTTTTGGCCGACTATACTTGAGGATTGTTTTAAGTATTTCAAGGGATGTCAAGGTTGTCAAAAGTTTGGTAACATTCAAAGAGCACCCGCATCGGCTATGAATCCTATTATCAAGCCTTGGCCGTTTCGGGGTTGGGCTATCGATCTGATCGGCCAGATTTATCCACCATCTAGTAAGGGGCATAAATTTATTTTGGTTGCCACTGATTATTTCACTAAATGGGTTGAAGCTATTCCTTTGAAGAAGGTCACCTCGGCCAATATGATTGATTTTGTGAAGGAACACATTATTTACCGATTTGGGATTCCTCAGACAATTACTACCGATCAGGGCACTATGTTCACATCGGGGGAGTTTGATGAATTCGCAGTCGGTATGGGGATTAAAGTATTGAATTCTTCTCCTTATTATGCTCAAGCCAATGGGCAGGCCGAAGCATCTAACAAAGGGATTATCAAGCTTATTAAACGAAAGATTGAAGAAAATCCTAAGCGGTGGCATACATTGTTAAATGAAGCACTGTGGTCTTGTCGAATGGCTTGTCATGGATCAACCAAGGTGTCACCCTATCAATTGGTGTATGGACATGATGCAGTGTTGCCTTGGGAGATTAAGGCCGGATCCAGGCGATTATCTTTTCAAGATCGGTTAACCGCCGATAATTATGCTACTTTGATGACCGATGAGTTGGATGATCTAGCAGGGCATCGGTTAAAAGCTTTAATGAGTATAGAAGAAAATAAGAAGAGAGTTGCTAGATGGTATGATAAGAAAGTGAAGGCTAAGGAGTTTGTCGATGGGGATTTGGTATGGAAATTAATTCTGCCAGTCGGGACTAAAAGTGCGAAGTTTGGAAAGTGGTCTCCTAATTGGGAAGGTCCTTATCGGATAAGTCGATCGGCTCCTGGTAATGCCTATATTCTAGAAACTCTCGAAGGAGTTGAATTTCCTAGAGCATTAAATGGCAAATATTTAAAGAAGTACTACCCCAGCATATGGGTCGATGCATAAAAGTTTAAATGCCGATAACACTCCTATCGGCTGGATTCAAATGTTTAGGGGCTTAGTGTTTCAAAAGATGCCGATAACAGTCCTATCGGCTAGACTAAAAGCTGAGGAAGCAGGAAAGCACAGATATGATGCCGATGAAAACTTTATGTGTTAAGCAGCGCCTGGATTGCCGATATAGCACGTAGCCGGATTTGGTTGGCTGCTTCTATCTCCTTAATGTCATCATCGGCAGAACCCTCTATCGGCTTCAGTTTCTTCTTCAGTTGAAGTGCCTTGCGACCATGAACGTTTCGCTCGTGTTCAAGAAGCTTGATGGTCTCTGGCAGTTGGCTCTCTTCCTGTTGAGCTTGGGATAAGGCGTCCTCCACTTCCTTAAGTTCTGCCAACAAGGATTCTCTTCTTGCCGATAGATCGGATATTTTCTGCTTCAGCGCGTCTCCTGACGATCTCAGGATGCCGATGTTCTTGTGCTTCTCATCGGTCAAGAGCTTCTCTTTCCTCATTTCGTCGGAGAGTTGAGTCTGAGCAGCTCTATCGGCAAGACGCCGAGAAGCTCTCTAGTACTGCAGCTGCCGACTCTCCAAATGAGCGGCTTGGAAAAGGGTTTCTTCGACATCGGCTGGGATTTGGCCTCTGAGAGTTCTGAACAGGGTCTTGGTAGGGTCGGAGTCGTCAACCAACTGCGCTGTGTCCTGGTGAAGGAGAGCTGACAATTCCTCCAGTCTGGTCCTGATCTCTGCCGATGTAATGCCAACTGTCTGAGAAGAGCTTGCCTCTTCGCCTTCTTCTTCAGAGAGATCGATGGCGAAGGAAAACAAGCTGTCGGGAGAATCTTGTTCCTGGAGGGAGAGCAAAGTTAGTTCATACTCGGAGAATCGGCAAATAATGCTGGTAAAGGTTGGGTGGCTTACTTGTTTTAAGGCTATTTCCTGCCTCTGTCTGAAAGATGCTGATGGAGATGCAGGATGATCGGTTACGGTTGCCGATGGGACGATATCGACTGAAAAAGACAGGAAGAGTTATGAGACTAAATGAGAATAAGTTTATCGGCGGAAGTATTGTTTAAATATGTTACCTGGAGGAGGAACAACAGTTGTCTGAATCAGAGGAACCGCCGATGGTATAATTGGACCTGACGGGCCAGTTGTTTGTTCACCCACGTCAGCTGATGTACCTTCTGTTTGAGGTTCTTCCTGCTGGAGTTCTTCCATCTGTGGCGCTTCCTGCATTGGTTGGGGAGATGGTGCTTGCTGTGTCTGGACTCCTGGAGAAGAAGGAGAGAATTCCACCGGAATTGGAGACACCGGAGGAGGAGGGGAACTTGCCACTCTCTGGCGCTTTGTTCCAGCCTTAGCACTTTTGGTGCCCTTTCTCTTTGGCTGACTAGACTGGGGGGCATCGGTACTTTGGCGCTTGGCTTTTGCCGATGCACCAGTTTGCTGCAACAACGAAAAGGGGTTTATAAGCGCAGATGTAGCCGATATAAAGATGGTCAGTGTAAAAGAAAAAGATTTGACAAATTGCCTTGAAAGCCTGCGCCAGAGTGGAAGCAGCTACCGTAGGTGATGTTTGAGCTCTCTTGGTGGTGACTTTCCTGAGGCGCACACCCCGATGCACGACGGAAGCCAGAGTGGGAGCGTTGTGGCCGATTGAGGAGATCGGGCCTGATGGAAACAAGTCGATCGGCTTGCCACTCCTGCTAACCGATGGGGGGATGTTGTCGACCTGCAAAAAGAATACAAGGGTGAGCTACCAGTGGAAATAGTATTGAAAAATGAAACATCGGTTTAAAATACTTACAGTGTCATCGGGGACTTCGTATTCGGGGTCGATCATGCTGCGGTATGAGAGGGCCGATCTGCAGAATAGATGCTCTTTCCATTCTGCCCACCATAGCTTGTATGCCTGAGTAATAAAAGCAGCTGGAACCCATTCTGACAGATCTACGTCTGTATCGGCATTTGGTGGTAGTTGGGCTACTCGAATCCATTCAAGAAAGTTGGTGATGGGTTCTCTGGGTTTTATCACATCGGCATAAGGAAGTGCAATCGGCAATTGGCCGAAAGCTAGCTGACGGGCTAAGGCCGATGGATGTAAAATTCATAGGTTGGGGAGAGGTTTTGTGCTACAAAGAAATCACTGGTATGGCTCTGGGAGTCACGATTGCCATCATCACCTCGTTATCCCTGTCGAGAGCTTCATCAATTGGATTGAACGTTAGAGGGAGCATGCTGTCTGGGTCATCATAAGCCAACCATGGTCATTCATCTCTGGCAAATCCCTCATACAGAGTCTGGAAGAATCGGCCGATTTGATCCGGATTACTCCCTGAACCAGGTAGAACTATGGCATTTTTCGCCAAAGTTCAGGGGGGCACGTGTTGCCGATTCCTCTTCGCCCAACACATGATTTTCGGCTATATCTCTTGGGAAATGCTGTGTGAACAAGTTGAAGTCAAGGCGCTTATGCAAGTGCAGGTTAAGCCACATGTTAATAAACCACCAGGGACCTCCCAAGTTGCCGATAGACTGACCAAGCAGGAGTTTCTGGGCTACCTGGTGGAGAAGATGGTAGGCAGCGCCAAGCAAGTATCGGCCGAGAGGAAATTGGCCACCGTTAGCCAGTCTCTCTGCTGCCGATAGATAGACAGAAGTCGGTCCTGCCGATCGACCACAGAATACAAACTTGTCTAGCCACATGTTCAGAAAGGTGGTTTGTTCCTTTATGGTGACAGGCCCCTTCCCACGGTACTTCTGAATGTACCCCGACCAACCGCCGATAGCGCGAGTCTCCACTTTGGCACTAGGAGCGGTATCAAAGAAGTGGGTGCTATCGGCAGAAGAGACGTCTAGACCCGTGAGCATAGCTACATCGGCAAGAGTGGGAGAAACAGGGCCGTGGCCAAAGACGAAAGCATTAAGAGTATCTGACCAAAAATAAGATGCAGCTATCAACAGCGACTCGTTCTTGTGCATATCGGCAATAGATAGCCTGATGCATTGGGCTAGCTTCCTTTCACCCCACTGGACTTCATTCGAATTGCTGACTCTCAAGAACCAGTCTTTCCACCCTACAGTAGGGCTGGGCCAAGAGCGAAAGGTGTCTTTCCACAGATCTAAAGAAAAAGTTTCGGCTCTAAAGGGAATCCTGTTGGTTTCTGCATTGATAAGGTCAGTTGGATCTGGATCCCCTAGTGGGCCGAGACATTGGAGGTGTGGTTGATCGGTGGGGATGACAATTTTGTTGGATAACTCCTAGTGTTTTGGGGAATAAAAATACAAAGAAAAAGGAAAAGGAAAATATTCAGTAAGATGAATCGCGGATGAACAGGAATACAAAAAAAATACAGAAGATGAGATGGAGATCTGACCTCAGGGACGACGAAGCCAATGGCCATCTTGTCGTGAAGAGGACGTTTGAGGATACCGGAGTTGATGAAGAAGAGTGCTTGTCGGAGGTCTCGAAGGTTGTGAATGGCGCCGCCGCTGGAAAAGTAAAAGTAGGGATGGTGAAATGATGTGATGGAGAAAGAGTACCCGAGAAGGAACTATTTATAGGATAAAACGGGCAAGGGCAAATCTGACTTATCTCTTTGCCGCATCCGAGAGACCCGAGGATGCTCAGGTAGATATGGTAACTGTTCGCACGGTAATCAAGGGATTGTGCAGGTGATTTGACGGGGAGCGGTCATTACTTGGAGATATTTTACTGTACAGGATCTTCTGGTCGGTCCATCGGCAACATACTGTAACGGTCATATTGCCGATGGGCGGATAAAGTAAAAGGTAGCCATTTATACGAACGTCCTGATTAGTCCATCGGTAGATCTTCGTACGGTAATATTGCCGATGTACGGATGAGAAGGAAGTGCCCGTTTAGGAAGTTGAGGATTTCGAGGAATTTGCAGGAGAATAGGATCGGAGTTGTTTGGATTGAGGTTGTCGGTTACCAGATTAGGAGCATTAATTGCGGGAAAAGGCATCATTACTGCAGAAAATTTCGGAGCATTAATAGTTTCATACTCCGAAATTGGGGGGCATGTGTTGACACCGTTTTTGGGCACGTGTCCAGGATGGCAGGATAAGATGACAGTATGTGGTTAACAGGATGAGTTGCCGATGAGGATGGTTGCCGATAAAGGAGAGGTTGGACGTGACTAAGTTTGCAGGTGATGATGTGTCTGTGCCGATGACTATGATGAGGAGGTCTGCCGATGACCATGACAAAAGAGTCTGCCGATGATACAGAGGGGGACTCTGGAAGCTGCTGATCGGGTTGTGGAAGAGTTTCAATTTGTCACGAGGGATAACTGAGTTATTTCCTTATTTGTTTAAATCGTTTTGTATGCGGATTCCGTGTAATTTGGAATTCGAATTCTGGTCGTGTTTAGTTATAGCTCTTTGAGCAGGGTATAAATATGGACCATAGGGCTTTGTAATGGGACATCTATTAATCAATCAAATACACGTTTTTACTCATATTCCAGCATCTACTTTTCGACGACTTCGTCATATTTTCTTTTCCTTTTATCACGAGTTCTTAGGAATTCGTCGACTTAAGCTCGGCGTGTTCTCAAGTTCCGCGTGAATACCTCTTAGCCGTGACATCCGGGCGCATCGCTGTTGTCAGGACTAAAGTATTCGAGTTACCACCTTTGCCGATAGAAAGGTCAAATCGGCTGGCACGCCTTAACGTTTGAATCGGGTATTAGCCCTTTGTGTTTGCAGATCTTTTTGCATCAACAAGTTTAGATAAGGGGATTCAAACATGCCCTTACTATCATGTTACTATTGATTAATTTTGTACTTACACTAGAGTTTAACTAGACTCATAGTGGTTAATTGGGTGTAATTCTTAGGTATTAATAGTGTAATTAGTACTAAGTAAAAAAGTTTACTAGGCTCATTGTTGGTTCATAGTTGGTTTTGTGTTTGATTGAGGCCATGCCCACAGAGTCTCTTTGGCTTTACAAACCATAGAAAATTTATGGTTTTTGATTTTTGCTTATTTCTGTTGATCTCAATCTCTCATTTTTTTATCTCAATTTTTGTTGTTTTGTTTTGATATTCTTTAGATAACCAGCTTGCGTATAAACCTTTTTTGCATATGTTTTTCTTCCTTTCTTTCAAATTAGTGATTTGATTTCTTATGTAACTCAGGTGAGAATTTTGATAGAATTACTCCATACCGTCTGCTTTTGCTCTTGTATTTTGTATTGCATGAAGGTGGACGGAAGTGTTACATAATCTGAGTAATTTAAGTCCTATTTCACTCCAATTCTATTTCTAGTTATTTTTGAGTGATTTGTCCTTTATGATTGCTCGTGTGAATATAGGGCTTGAATCACTCAGATTCTGTTTTTTGTTTGATTTAAGCAGACTCCATCGGAAGAGTTCTCATCCTCGCCAAATTTGCGTGCATTTTTATATCGTATTGTACATGTCAACAAGAGCAACATGCCAAGACCCACAAGAAGCCTAAATAGTAGTGTTTGGTTGGTTCAACTGTGACGTAAACATAAATAAAATTAGTTCATTTACATTTCCAGTCGGTAAGGTCTGCAACTCTTTAAATCGTTTGCGTTTGCATTACTGATAGGGCTAGATTACTTTAACTAAATTTTAG
The DNA here is from genome assembly GCF_000003195.3 of Sorghum bicolor. Classification (NCBI taxonomy): domain Eukaryota; kingdom Viridiplantae; phylum Streptophyta; class Magnoliopsida; order Poales; family Poaceae; genus Sorghum; species Sorghum bicolor. The sequence goes on along the minus strand of NW_018396586.1, from coordinate 255 downwards.
AGGAAAAAAAAAAGAAACAGTTTAGAATTACACGATGACGTCAGAGCGCACAATGCGTTAGGCTCCATGAAAGTGATTGTTTTCTCTGGTCGGCTGTTCCAACCAGTCGACGAACTTCTCCTCCGGTTGCCGTTACTGACAGGTGGACCTATGAGGGTCACTAATTTGCACGAGGGGCCCGCGTGGCAGCCAAACGGATAACGGTGGACTTGCTCCGTGACCTGTTCGTCCTGCCACGACGAGATCCGCTACCAC
>NW_018396585.1:0-11622 GCF_000003195.3 Sorghum bicolor | reverse complement strand
CTTTTTAGAGACTTTGTTCTGGGTCTCTCCTGCCTGCTTTCTTCTTCTTCATCTTCTTCTTCAACTCCGTGTCCCACTTTGAGAATGCAACAATAAACCATTATATTGATTGAGTTGACATTTAAAAATGCAAATTAAAGTAGTGAGTTAGCGTTGGAAATCCAATAAACAAATTAAGGAAGAAGGACATGGTGTTATTAGAAATGCAAGGCCGGTACATTGTTTGTGAACCCATGGAGAAACTTAATTTATATGTGTAACCCATAAAAAATAAGCATATTATGGATTCACAAACAGCCTGCAGCCTTGCATCCCTAGCAGCCATACATGCAGGGGTGAAGGTGTGTTGGGTTTATAATCCCAAAGAATACAAATTAGTGATTTTAAATAATTTTTCACACAATATATATACCCATCGATACATGTCTATGCACTTAAAAGAAAAGTGCACCTTATCTAACTTCTCTAGCTTGGTCGTGCAAATTGTATGCAAGCATCCTCCCTCAAGTATAAATCCAAGCTAGCTAACCCCAATTTAAATAAGGAGACTGATAAATGTTATATTAGTATGACTTGCGGGGTGGGTTTGGCCGATAGAGGGTACACTGAATTGCGAAAGTCAACTGAGCTACTGGCTCTCGGACCACCACTCAATCCCTTGCTCCAAAGGTTCCTTTGGAAATTGGCGTATATGTTTGTTTAATTACTCTCTCTCTCCCTCTCCTAAATAGATAAACTCGTAGAGTTGTCCTAAGCAAATTATTTTAAATTTAATCAAATTTATAGAAAAAATGTCGATATATGAACTATCGATCACTGGATATACTGTGAAATATGTCTTTATAATGAATTTATTTGACTTCATATATAGATGTCATTAATCTTTCTTTTAAAAATGATTAAATTTAAAATAGTTTAACTTTGTACGGTGATTCTAACTAGGAGTTTAGGACTGATCAAGGAGCATGAAAGAAAAGGAATCCGGACCATATGATGTTTTGTTTCGTATATATAAGATACATGTGTGGGGTGAATAAATTGTATGTATGTGGTCGTATGCATATACTCAACATTTGCCGATAAGTTCATCATTAGACTCCAAGTCTTCGACACTACTACAGAATTTATTTTTAGGGGCGGCTAAGAACCTTCTATAAGTGCGGCTAGCCTAGCCACCCCTCCAGCCTCGCACTTACAAATAAAGCATTTATAAGGACGGGTGCCCCAGCCACTCTTACAATTTGTAAGAGCGGCTGCACTGGTGCATGATCGGGCATTAGCACCGGTCGGGAAGGGCCTGTTGCCCCGGTTCCCGAGCCGGTGCTGCCCTTCCGCGACTAAAGGCCCACCCTTTAGTCCCGGTTGTAGCAACCGGGGCTAAAGCCCCCCCCCCTTGTAGCACCCGGTTTTAAGAACAAAACCCGATACCCACCATATGTGAGCCCAGGAAGTCAAATCTCACATATAGCTACAAGTAAGGGGTAATATCAATAGTCAATGCTTATATATAACGAACTTAGTATAAAAGATATAACCTTAGTCAGCAAACAGCGGAAAGACACTCCGTTCTTCAGGCGAAAGCTCCAAATCCACAGGGACAACTGACTGGTTGAGCACAAGCCTAAACTCTTCTCCAAACTTGCAAGCTGGTACCCATCCGGGATTTTTATCCAAATAAAATGTAAAGGCAAGCGTAAGTACATCTTGTACTCAGCAAGAATAACATAGGGTTCATGAGGCTCGAAGGCTAGACACTGGTTTAACTACATGTAGCTTTTAGTTGTCACAATTTTAGCATTTGAGTAGCATCAAGTTGTCAAGTCCCATAGTAAACTCATGATCAGGTAAAATGAATAAAGAATAGCATAAACAACATATAAACAATAATAACTTTTAATGAATTGCCATTAGTGTTCATTTATTCTGTATTGGTCCAAGGCCGCTCGTGACCGTGAGCACGGCTGATATATCAGTTTTACACTCTGCAGAGGTTGTACACTTTCACTGTGAGTCGTGATTTACCCTTTCGCCCGAGGTAGCTAATCTCTTAACCCCCTTCCTAGGGAGGCCGGCAGGGTTCACTATAAAGCCTTTCAAAGGTTCGTCTAACAAGTTAGGGCCGCTAGGTTTCGTTAGTCAGTCTGTGTGACTCACCCGCAGGAATCCACAGTCTGCTATCCCCCACTTGCGCCACAAGGGTAACCACTAACAAGCTAGAAAAGGTCCTCATACTGAGCTGAAGCCAGAGCCATGTAGCCCTCACAGTTGTACTGTATGTCCCGAATGGTCAGATACAGATAAGTCCTTATGGAGAGAAACTAGAGCACCATAAGATAGCCCAATGCTCTAGCCCACTTTTTCCAACGTTGCTAAAAAGTCATCTTTTAATGTTTATTGCATAATTCTTTAGTCAAATTACAAGATCATGGTTTAGTGGAGCACTAGCATAAGCTACCCAATGCATAACCATAGGTGACAAGGTATAAGATCAATACTAGGAAATCCTTATCAAGGGGACACATGCAATATGAATTAAGTGATTAAAGTTATTAGGAAACAAAGATGATCCCATGTTATACTTGCCTTGATCACACTGGTCCTGCTGATCCTGCTCGTAGAAGTACTCTTGCTCACCCACGAACTGCTCACCGCCTATTCGTAACCACCACATCAACAGCAATCATCCAAAGGCAATCATACAAAGCAAAACAAACCTATAATTAGAACAATACACCAACAGTAGCAAATAAAGATAAAAAGTTTATAAAACGAATCTACATCGCTCTACGATCACACAGACGTAAAGATCACGAAAATCGGAGTTATAACGAAGAAGTTATGATTTTCCTAAGATTTCCTTTAAATAAATAATAGATTAAATCTAGATTCAGATTTAAAAATTTGGAAGCATGTATAACAGAGCTACTAATCTATAGATTACGCAAAAACGAATCTAACGAAATTTGAACGGATCAAAACGGAGTTAAAACGAAGAATATATGAATTTTCTAAGATTTTCTTTAGAAAAACAATTAATTAAATAAGATCACGAAAATAAAAAGTTTCAAACTTGTAAAACAGTGAGACTAACATGTAGATCTTTTGAATACAAAACCAACGCAATTTGAACGAGTCAAAACGGAGTTAAAACGAATATTTTATGAGCAAAAGAAAGTCAGTGGCAAACTTGTAATTTTCTGAAAACGTATTTTGAATAAACCAGCACGGAGTACGTTTTTAAACTGTGAAAACGTATTTTGAATTCAACCGATCGGAATACGTAATCCAATTGAGAAAACGTATTTTGAGAAAGGCGCTTGCACCGCGGGTTAAGACTTTAAAAACTAGGGGGGCTCTTTTGCAAAAATCGCGGCCGAAGGGGTATCCTTCATCTGGGGCCGTTGCATCGCGAGTGAATGGCCAAGATTAGATCGGGGGTGGGGGATGGGAGGCAGCCGGCCGGAGTTGGAGGTGCCGGCGGTGGCGCCATGGCCGAACATGGCCGGAGCTCGCGGTTTGCGCGATTTAGGGCACGAGAGACTAAACCGAAAGCACCAGAACGCGGAGGAGCTCGGTGTGAACTCACCTGGGGCCAAGATTGGAACCGACAGAGTCCGACTCGGGCTTACGACGGCAAGGGGCGGACGGTGGCTCTGCAAGGAGTTCGGCGAGGGTTAGCCGTGCACAGAAAGCACGAAATCGCGAGCAAAGAGTCTCGGCGACTTCGCAACGGAGAAAAGAGGCTCGGCAAGGGGCTCACGGAGGCAGAGGCGCTATGAACCGAGACTTCACCTTCGGCGGCGATCTCGATCCTATTCGGCGACGGCAGCAGCTCGGCTAGGGTTCGAGTCCGTGCCAAAACTGGGGTTGGGGGGGGGTTCGGCGAGGCCAAGGCCACTATTTAAGAGGGTCATGGCTTGCGGGGCAAGCCAAACACGGCGAATCCGCGCGGCGGGTTCGATCTCACGGTGGAGTCCGGCTCCATCACGAGGTGGAAGAAGGCCCTGACAGGTGGGCCCCACCTGTCTGTGACCTAGAAGCACGGGACCCGCTTGTCGGTGGAAGAAGAGAGGGGAGAAAAGCGCTGGCGCTGGGCTGTTGCGCAGTGGGCCGGAAGCTGGGCCGCGGTCCACTTGGGCCAGAGAGAAGAAGAAGGAGGGGAAAAAAAGTTCTAGGCCTTCGGGCCGATTTCCAGGGAGAGGAAGGAGAAAAATAAATCTCTCTTTTTATTTATTCAAAACCTCTTTCAAATTTAATTTAAAATCTGTTTGAAATATATTTTTGAACCTTAGTCAAAATCACTCATTACAATAAATCAAATGCAAGGACATGCGTGCTCAAACAAGTTGCTAACTCCTATAGTAAATTTTAATTCAAAGAAAAATATTATTTTTCCTATATTTCATGGGCACAAAAATACACAAGTTAACAATTTATCCTATTTTGGAAAATTGCAAATTTTGAGGTGTTACAATTCTACCCCCCTTAAAATGAATCTCGTCCTCGAGATTCGGTTGGTGCTTACTCAAACCACTGCGGATATACTTTTCTTAGATCCTCTTCTCTTTTACAAATAGCCTCCTCTTCGGTGCACTGATTCCACTGGACTTTGTACATCCTGACAATCCAACTTCCGGTAACCCTTTTCTGTTGTTTCCAAAATTTCTTACCAGGCACTCTTGTATGTGAAATCCAATTTAACAGTCAATTCTTCTAATGACATCTGCTCTTATAACACACACAAGTACTTCCTAAGTTGAGGCACATGGAAGACATCATACACTCCTTCTGAACTTTCAGGTAGCTCTGTTTGGTAAGCCACTTCGTTCCATATTTCTTACATCTTGAAAGGCCCGACATACCTTGGTGCTAACTTTCCTTTCACACTTCTCTTATGTGCCACTTCCCAAAATCACATAGTTTTCCACTCCAAAATTAATTCTCTTCTAAGGTGTCAACATAACTCTTATGTCGAGACTGTGCCACCCTTAGATTATCTCCGATCACTCTCACTTGCTGTTCTGCATCACTTAGAACTTCTAGCCCAAACACTTGTGTTCTCCCATTTGATTTCAAATCAACAGGGTTCTACACTTACATCCATATACACTCTCAAAAGGCTCCCACTGAAAGCTCTAACCGTTGTTCTAAGAAAACTTCGCATACGGTAAACTCTTTGTACCATACTGCAATACACCAGCTCACAACATATCTTCTAAGTAATCTTTGTAGTTCCTGTGGTTCCCAAATGAGTAATTTGTAATGCTCATTTGGCAGTGCTAGTGACATCACTCCAGTTCAACACATCAACTCCTCAAACCTTGGTGTTATTTGAACTCCTCTAGCACACTCTTTATGCTCTGACGCAAAGGCTTTTTTTTCTCCTTCAAGTGATAGCATTTTTTTTCCAGTCATAACTCTTGATTCACTCAAATCCATCAATGATGTGACCAGCTCAAATCCATTTTCCTAAAGATGCCCTCTAGATACTTACATTCTACGCAGATATCACTCCTACATTCAAGGGGATAATATCTCCACGATCCACTATGGATACCTCCACATTACATGTCAGTTAATCCAACCCACTTAGTTGACTTACGCGCAAGCCATTACTTTTCTTGTGTAGAGCACATCTAAAGTCTTGCTAGGATAAAAGAACTCTATTTATCAATCTTTATAACACTTTCCATGAACCACTGATAGAATCTTATCATTCCAAGTCAATCTGTTATTTACTCTTATGTTAAGATCACATTGGCCCCAGCAAAACTATGATAGCCTCTTGCCATATCTATAAAACTCTAAGTCTCCTTCACTTTCCTTTGGTGGTTTCCAACTCTTGCATCTTTAACTTTCTTAAGTCCATCATTAAAGATGATGTCTCCTGGATGAGAACTTCCATTAACCAGAACATACTGGTCATGCTCTCTTTAGCAATGAAGTCTTTTGAGTCTCCGTAGAATCAATAGTAGATGTAGCATATCCACTTCCTAAGTTGTCAAGTGACCAATTTCACTAACTTGTGCCAGAGTAGATGACTATAATCATGGGATATCTCCAGAGACAACCTCTCACTTCCTGGTAAATTGAAAGGGCATTAATCTATCATATCAAGGTACTACCCCCCTTAAGATGAGATGGGTCGGGGGACAGTTTGGACTAGCTCTCACATTCCGTCTTAGCTGCTACACATCATATAGTATTTTAATTCATTGTATCAAGTCTCTTGATCCGGAGTGGGTTTCATCACTCAGTCCCATCTATTGGTACCTCTATCAGAGTTGAATTGCTTTGCTCTTACATCCCATGTATAACTTTGTAGACTTTGGTGTCACCTGATTCTCACAAGCACCACTTCCAAGCTTTGAGTATCGGCAATGACCTATATCTCCATCCATATTAGCACACTTCAATGGAACCATTTCTTGCATCAAAAACCAAATTTACCAAACACTTGAGGTCCTTATCGATGATCCAACATTAACCAATTCTTCTCCTTGTAACTCCTTTGATAAGACTACCCCCCTTAGAATAGGTAACTAGGGGTTTAAATGGGTAGTTTGGTCCATGTTTCAAGTGGGCTTCAGATCTTCTAATACCGAAGAGAAACTCATGTGCACTGATATGTACAAGTAGTCTGAATCCCTCACGATACGAAAACACCAGCACAGTAAAATATAAATAACTCCTTTTCTGTTAATCCAATAAGGTCTTAGCCTATACCGTTAGAAACCTTATCAAATTCCCTACAACTTTCATATAGAAGGCTTCCTTAGTTTTTGTCATTAAACCTAGGTAAAACAGCCATACATGATATCTATCCCGACAATGTCTCAGCATCGGTGCAGCAACTTGCAATCTCGAGTTACTTAGATCATATGGGAACGAGCCTTACATGGTTGAAAAGCTTATGAAGTCCTCCACAACTTCTGTATATCACACTTTTCCAGATTCTGATGCTAAGTTGGCTGAAAAGTAGGAACTAACTAGAACTGTCCAGATTTTGAACTGTGCAGCAACAGCAACTTATAGATGTCATAACTCAAGTTCTATTAATCCGATAAAGTTGCAGCTTGCATCGTTGGAAAGCTTATCAAATGACCTACAACTTTACTATAGAACCTTTTCCCAAATTCCGGAGTTTCCCAAAACAGTAGGCAACTGAAACTGGTCCTGATTCCTGACAGCTCAACTATACCATCTTGTGATTTTCGTAATTCCCAAATCACAACAGCTATGGGGGTGATTCTTGCGGTCAGAGAAGGATCTTGAAGTCTACTATTACCCATAATTTTCACATGATTTTATGGTCCTCCAAGATTAGGGATTTGAACTGAAGAAGATAAGTTGCTCCTAAAAGATAGGACAGAGAAACAAGAGAAACTAAAACCCAACTATTTATTTCATTAACCCTTATACCTTAGGCCTGTAAACTAGATGAAATTGTGGAGAAACCCACAAGATCATTGCACTCATTACAAAAATCCAACTCAATCATAAGCACTAAGACAAAACAACCAAACATTAAAGATTCACAAAGCACACATACAGACTAGACTCAACTTTTTCTTACTAACGTTTATTACAAAAGGGGACTTCCTACTTCTTAAACACGGTGTGACTGCAGCGGCATCCAGGGTAGCATCAGATATGCTAGCATGCTTACTGAGACGGTCACTGAGAGACGAATGAATGGATTCCACCATGCGTGAACCAGTAAACTCATTCCACCTTGTGATGTGTGCTTCTGTGCTCCAGTGGCTCTTATACTTAGGATGAGCCCACTTAGTGCACTTATACTCCACCTTGGCTTGCTGTTCAGGATAATGGTCTTGTAGTATACGCACAAGCCGAGGGTGAAAGAAATCTTCCCCACTAAAGGATGTGGTAAAGTACTCCTTTCGCCAACCAATATGTCTTGATGGGACAGGGCGAGCTTCCTCATATTCTGGTTCCGTTAAGCCATAAATACCCCGAGTTAAGCATGGTCTTCCAGAGTTGCTGCGAGCAATCTTCTCGTTATGAATCATCTATGGAATTAGACCAAGAGGGAGTTAGAATAGAAGCAATACTTTTAGAATAGAATTAGATGATGGAAGAATAAGAATTTTAGCAAATAGCAAGGGTGAGATAGTAAGCATGAATGTAGTGAAGCAAAGATGACTAAAACGACCATTACTAACTAGGCTTGCGTCCTACAGTCAGCATTGCTCTGATACCACTTTGTAGCACCCGGTTTTAAGAACAAAACCAGATACACACCATATGTGAGCCCAGGAAGTCAAATCTCACATATAGCTACAAGTAAGGGGTAATATCAATAGTCAATGCTTATATATAACGAACTTAGTATAAAAGATATAACCTTAGTCAGCAAACAGCGGAAAGACACTCCGTTCTTCAGGCGAAAGCTCCAAATCCACAGGGACAACTGACTGGTTGAGCACAAGCCTAAACTCTTCTCCAAACTTGCAAGCTGGTACCCATCCGGGATTTTTATCCAAATAAAATGTAAAGGCAAGCGTAAGTACATCTCGTACTCAGCAAGAATAACATAGGGTTCATGAGGCTCGAAGGCTAGACACTGGTTTAACTGCATGTAGCTTTTAGTTGTCACAATTTTAGCATTTGAGTAGCATCAAGTTGTCAAGTCCCATAGTAAACTCATGATCAGGTAAAATGAATAAAGAATAGCATAAACAACATATAAACAATAATAACTTTTAATGAATTGCCATTAGTGTTCATTTATTCTGTATTGGTCCAAGGCCGCTCGTGACCGTGAGCACGGCTGATATATCAGTTTTACACTCTGCAGAGGTTGTACACTTTCACTGTGAGTCGTGATTTACCCTTTCGCCCGAGGTAGCTAATCTCTTAACCCCCTTCCTAGGGAGGCCGGCAGGGTTCACTATGAAGCCTTTCAAAGGTTCGTCTAACAAGTTAGGGCCGCTAGGTTTCGTTAGTCAGTCTGTGTGACTCACCCGCAGGAATCCACAGTCTGCTATCCCCCACTTGCACCACAAGGGTAACCACTAACAAGCTAGAAAAGGTCCTCATACTGAGCTGAAGCCAGAGCCATGTAGCCCTCACAGTTGTACTGTATGTCCCGGATGGTCAGATACAGATAAGTCCTTATGGAGAGAAACTAGAGCACCATAAGATAGCCCAATGCTCTAGCCCACTTTTTCCAACGTTGCTAAAAAGTCATCTTTTAATGTTTATTGCATAATTCTTTAGTCAAATTACAAGATCATGGTTTAGTGGAGCACTAGCATAAGCTACCCAATGCATAACCATAGGTGACAAGGTATAAGATCAATACTAGGAAATCCTTATCAAGGGGACACATGCAATATGAATTAAGTGATTAAAGTTATTAGGAAACAAGGATGATCCCATGTTATACTTGCCTTGATCACACTGGTCCTGCTGATCCTGCTCGTAGAAGTACTCTTGCTCACCCACGAACTGCTCACCGCCTATTCGTAACCACCACATCAACAGCAATCATCCAAAGGCAATCATACAAAGCAAAACAAACCTATAATTAGAACAATACACCAACAGTAGCAAATAAAGATAAAAAGTTTATAAAACGAATCTACATCGCTCTACGATCACACAGACGTAAAGATCACGAAAATCGGAGTTATAACGAAGAAGTTATGATTTTCCTAAGATTTCCTTTAAATAAATAATAGATTAAATCTAGATTCAGATTTAAAAATTTGGAAGCATGTATAACAGAGCTACTAATCTATAGATTACGCAAAAACGAATCTAACGAAATTTGAACGGATCAAAACGGAGTTAAAACGAAGAATATATGAATTTTCTAAGATTTTCTTTAGAAAAACAATTAATTAAATAAGATCACGAAAATAAAAAGTTTCAAACTTGTAAAACAGTGAGACTAACATGTAGATCTTTTGAATACAAAACCAACGCAATTTGAACGAGTCAAAACGGAGTTAAAACGAATATTTTATGAGCAAAAGAAAGTCAGTGGCAAACTTGTAATTTTCTGAAAACGTATTTTGAATAAACCAGCACGGAGTACGTTTTTAAACTGTGAAAACGTATTTTGAATTCAACCGATCGGAATACGTAATCCAATTGAGAAAACGTATTTTGAGAAAGGCGCTTGCACCGCGGGTTAAGACTTTAAAAACTAGGGGGGCTCTTTTGCAAAAATCGCGGCCGAAGGGGTATCCTTCATCTGGGGCCGTTGCATCGCGAGTGAATGGCCAAGATTAGATCGGGGGTGGGGGATGGGAGGCAGCCGGCCGGAGTTGGAGGTGCCGGCGGTGGCGCCATGGCCGAACATGGCCGGAGCTCGCGGTTTGCGCGATTTAGGGCACGAGAGACTAAACCGAAAGCACCAGAACGCGGAGGAGCTCGGTGTGAACTCACCTGGGGCCAAGATTGGAACCGACAGAGTCCGACTCGGGCTTACGACGGCAAGGGGCGGACGGTGGCTCTGCAAGGAGTTCGGCGAGGGTTAGCCGTGCACAGAAAGCACGAAATCGCGAGCAAAGAGTCTCGGCGACTTCGCAACGGAGAAAAGAGGCTCGGCAAGGGGCTCACGGAGGCAGAGGCGCTATGAACCGAGACTTCACCTTCGGCGGCGATCTCGATCCTATTCGGCGACGGCAGCAGCTCGGCTAGGGTTCGAGTCCGTGCCAAAACTGGGGTTGGGGGGGGGTTCGGCGAGGCCAAGGCCACTATTTAAGAGGGTCATGGCTTGCGGGGCAAGCCAAACACGGCGAATCCGCGCGGCGGGTTCGATCTCACGGTGGAGTCGGGCTCCATCACGAGGTGGAAGAAGGCCCTGACAGGTGGGCCCCACCTGTCTGTGACCTAGAAGCACGGGACCCGCTTGTCGGTGGAAGAAGAGAGGGGAGAAAAGCGCTGGCGCTGGGCTGTTGCGCAGTGGGCCGGAAGCTGGGCCGCGGTCCACTTGGGCCAGAGAGAAGAAGAAGGAGGGGAAAAAAAGTTCTAGGCCTTCGGGCCGATTTCCAGGGAGAGGAAGGAGAAAAATAAATCTCTCTTTTTATTTATTCAAAACCTCTTTCAAATTTAATTTAAAATCTGTTTGAAATATATTTTTGAACCTTAGTCAAAATCACTCATTACAATAAATCAAATGCAAGGACATGCGTGCTCAAACAAGTTGCTAACTCCTATAGTAAATTTTAATTCAAAGAAAAATATTATTTTTCCTATATTTCATGGGCACAAAAATACACAAGTTAACAATTTATCCTATTTTGGAAAATTGCAAATTTTGAGGTGTTACACCCCTTTAACACCGGTTGGTAATACCAACCAACCGGTGTTAAAGGGTCCTGCCAGGGCTACCATGTTGCAGGACCCTTTAACACCGGTTTCTTTTTTTTTGGTTTACTTCTTCGGTTCTGTTTATTGTTTATATATAATATATAATAATAGGTTTTTTCAATACATGTTTTGCTGATACAATAATATATTTATATTACACGCATATTAAGCATATATAAATGAAAATTATAGGCTTAGCGGAATAATTAAGCTTTGCCTATAATAAAATGAATAGACCACATCAAAAATTAAATAGATATGTAAAAAGCTTATATA
>NW_018396584.1:0-11644 GCF_000003195.3 Sorghum bicolor | reverse complement strand
CAGCAGCGCCTGTCCCCTTTTCTTTTTTTTGAAATTCTTTTCTCAAATTCTTTCTAAATTCATTTGGACCATTTAAAAATCACTTTCACCCTTTTCTCCCAAAATCAAAGTTGTTCCAAAACAAAAACCCTACAACTTTGTTTTAATAAGCAAGACCAAATTCCAAATGGAATTTGAATTACAGATTAAAACTAGTTCTAGGTTTTCAAATAAATTCATTTTGGGGATTTTTGTATAAATTCCACTTCTCAAATTCTATGGCTCCAAAAATTGCACAAAAATACTCTTAAATCTTTTTACACACAATTCAACCTAATTTGAATATTTCACAATTTTAGTAGCAAGCATCATATTTTTAACACATTTAAATCACATAGAATAAAGCACATAAAATCACACTTTGGATGGATGACATGCTCATGTGATGCTATGCTTGATGAGAATGTTTATGAATGTTTTGAGAAGACTAAGTGCATGCTTAACACCTAGGGTGTTACAGCCCTTCCCCCCTTAGGGAAATCTCGTCCCGAGATTTGGGTTACTAACCATTTCTTATGAAATTTTGGATAAACTGTTTTTAGGTAATACTCGGTTTCCCAGGTGGCATCCCTATCATCATGATGACTCCACACCACCTTGTATGTTTTGACAATTCTGTTTCGAGTTATTCGTTCCTTGGTATCTACGATTCCCACTGGCTGCTCTTTATACTCTAAGTCTGCTTTTATTTTGATCCCTCGAGGTTCAATCCTCTGCTCAGGCACATTCAAACATTTCCGTAACTGGGACACATGGAAAACTGGAAAGATCGAACTCAACTCTTCAGGTAACTGAATCTTGTAGGCTATTGGGCCCTTTCTCTCCAATATCTGATACGGTCCACATATCTGGGTGCAAGCTTGCTTCGTACTCGGAAACGTTGGACTTTCTTCATTGGCGTAACCTTGAGGTACACATAGTCACCTATATTGAATTCAAGTGGCCTCCTTCTTTTATCAGCATAACTCTTTTGTCGCGATTGTGCCGCTTGCATATGCTGCTGTATGATTTGCACCTTTTTCTCAGCCTCGTTCATGAAGTCGATACCATAGTATCTTCTTTCACCAGGTTCAACCCAGTTTAATGGAGTTCTACATATGTGTCCATACAACGCTTCAAACGGAGCCATCTTGATACTCTCTTGATAGCTATTATTGTATGAGAATTCAGCCAAAGGTAACCATGATTCCCATGATCCCTTGGACGACAGTACACAGGCCCTCAGCATATCCTCTAACACTTGATTTAGCCTTTCAGTTTGTCCTGAGGTGTGGGGATGATACGCTGTGCTTCTTATTAGACTAGTCCCCAAACTCTTATGCATTCGCTCCCAAAAATGAGCGATGAACTGTGGTCCTCTATCTGATATGATGGTTTTGGGAATGCCGTGTAACTTGACGATCTCAGCTATATATATATATCAGCATACTCGGGAATGAAATGAGCCGACTTAGTTAATCGATCTATGATCACCCAAATCGAGTCATTCCCCTTTCTTGTTGTTGGTAGTCATGTGATAAAGTCCATGCTGACCTCTTCCCATTTCCACTCTGGAACTGACAACGGTTGCAACAGGCCTGCCGGTTTCATATGTATAGCCTTGACTCTGCAACATGTGTCACAACGGGCCACATATGCTGCTATTTCTTTCTTCATCTTAGTCCACCAAAAGTAGATCTTAGGTCTTGATACATCTTACTACTACCAGTATGGATAGAAAGTTTGGAGAGATGTGCTTCATCCATGATGCGATTCTTTAATTCCTGATTCTTCGGAACTACTAGTCAGTGTTGAAACCACAATACCCCTCTCTCATCAACTCGAAATTGAGTTTTTGGGTCATCTTTGATCTTCTCTTTGATGTGAAAGATACCCTTGTCTGTTTTCTAACCTTCAACGACTTGACTCTCAAGTGAACAACTAAGTTGTATGTGACATAAGACTTCAGGATGCATGAGATTGAAACCATCTTCAAACAACGGTTGAGCCACGTGATAGTGCGGTTTGTCACTCAAAGCATCTGCTACCACACTAGCTTTGCGTGGATGATAGTGGACCTCCAGATCATAATCCTTGATTAGTTCCAACCATCTTCGCTGCCTCATATTCAGCTCGGACTGAGCGAAAATGTATTTCAGACTTTTATGATCGGTGTAGATATGACACTTATTTCCTAGCAGATAGTGTCTCTAGATCTTCAAAGCGTGCACTACGGCTGCTAACTCGAGGTCGTGAGTTGGATAGTTGACTTTGTGCTTTCTCAATTGCCGTGAAGCGTAAGCTATAACTCTGCCATCTTGCATCAACACACACCCCAAGCCATTTTTCGATGCGTCGCAAAACACATCAAAAGGCTTCTCGATAATGGGTTGCGCTGGAACGGGAGCGGTGGTTAGCAACTTTCGCAAGGTGCGGAAGGCTAGCTTGCACCCCTCCGTCCAGACAAACTTATGATTCTTTTATAGCAAACTAGTCATTGGCTTAGCAATCTTAGAGAAGTCGGGTATGAAGCGACGATAATACCCGGCCAGACCAAGAAAACTTCGAACTTCCGAGACAAAAGTTGGTGCCTTTCAGTCCATGACTTCCTGCACTTTCGACTGATCCACTGCAATCCCTTCTTCAGATAGAATGTGCCCTAGGAAAGGAACTTTCTTCAGCCAGAACTCACATTTGCTAAACTTTGAATATAACTGATGCTCTCGTAATCGTGTTAGCACGATTCTCAGACGCTCGGCGTGATCTTGCTCATTTTGTGAATAAACTAGAATATCATCGATAAACACTACAACAAACTTATCTAACTCTGGCATAAATACTGAATTCATCAGATACATAAAGTACGCAGGAGCATTCGTCAACCCAAAAGACATGACCAGATACTCGTACAACCCATATCTAGTGGAAAAAGCAGTCTTCGGGATATCTTGCGAACAAATCTTGATTTGGTGATACCCGGATCTCAAGTCTGTCTTGGAAAATACTTTTGCCTTGGACAACTGATCAAACAAAATATTGATCCTTGGCAACGGATACTTATTCTTGATTGTTACCGCATTGAGTGGACGATAGTCCACGCACATGCGCAGTGATTGATCCTTCTTTTTCACAAACAACGCCGGACAACCCCATTCTGATGAACTTGGCCGGATGAACCCTTTATCCAGTAACTCCTTTAGTTGATTCTTCAACTCAGCGAGTTCGTTTGGTGGCAACTGGTACGGCCTTCTACATATTGGTGCGGTACCTGGTATCAACTCGATTGCAAACTCTACTTCCCTATCTAGAGGAAGTCCTGGTAATTCCTCAGGAAAAACATCAGGGAACTCACATACCACTGGTATGTGTTCTAGTGGAACCACCTGTACTGCACATGAAAGACTAGCGAAGTCTAACCGTCGAGGTAGCTTGACTTGAAGCACACCATCCCCCTGTGGGTCTTTGAGGGAAAAAGTTCTATTTCCGGCATCTATAACTGCACCCCAGTCAGTCATCTAATTCATTCCAACGATGACATCCAGAACCAGACCTGGCATGACCACAAGGTTTACACGAAACCTTCGGCCACTGATATCCAAGGTAACCCCTGGTACTGTTTTGTTAGTCAACACATCAGCCTCGGCTGAGCTGATGCGATAGCCATAACCCAACTCAGTAACTAGCTGGTCATCCTTTTGTGCAAATGCTTGGCTCATGAATAAATGCGATGATCCAGAATCAAACAAAACAACTGCAAGATGTTGGTTGACAGGAAACATACCAGCTGTTACCGGTTCTCCTTCCGGGATCTCCTCGATTGAGGTATGGTGCACACGAGCTGGATAGGTTGGCTGTAGCCTCTTGGGGTAGGGACATTGCTTAGCAAAGTGCCCCATCTTGTGACAATTGTAACACGGTTCCTTGGGCGCGTTGTTGGCGGCAGGTGCCGCGGCTTGAATTGCCTTAGGCTTGGCAGGAGCTATCGCCACCTTGTACGGCTTCTGCTGCGTTGGTTGCCCGGTGTTCCTTATCTGCGGTGGTCGAAACCTAGCACCCAGGGCAGGAGGACGATACTACGGTCGGCCTGCCACTGGTGCCCTGGACTGAGACGACCCAGCTTCAAAAGCCCTCTTCCGTGACTTGGATGCACTATAGTTGTTGTTATTGTTCTCCTAGGTCAGACAGTCACTGATATAAGCATTGAAGGTACTCCGGGTTCCTGTACCCATGGTTTTCACCATCTTTGGGCTCAGACCCGTCTGGAAACTAGCGATCTTCTTGGCCTCCGTGTTTACAAACTCAGGGGCATAGCGAGCGAGATTGTTGAAAGCGTGCAAATACTCCTTCACAGATTTCGTTCCCTCAGACAACCTCATGAACTCCCCAACCTTCATTTCCACCACACCCGGAGGAATATAATTTCCCCGAAACACGGTGGTGAAGCGGTTCTAGGTGATCGGGGTCCCCTCTGGGTAGGTGGTACGATGATGGGACCACCAAATTCCAGCAGGTCCCTGCAACTGATGTGCCGCATACTCGGCCTTGAGTTCTTCAGTCATCCGAAGAAGACGGAACTTCTGCTCCATGGTGTTGATCCAATCATCTGCCTCGAGCAGTTCCAAAGCCTCCTTGAAAACTGGGGGCTTGGTATCCATGAAGTCCTTGAAAGAGCTATACTGGTCGACTTCACGGCCGCCCTGGTTATCCCCACGGCGGGTGTTTTCAGCGATATTGCGCAAGGCTTCCTCCATATTGCGCTGCATTTGTTCCATATTGCGTTGGCTTCCTAGAAACTGCATGAAAAACATGTCCGCAATATACGGAGGAGGCGGTGGTGGTTGCGGTGATGGTGCTCTGTCCTCATTCCGTCGAGCCCCTCCTCCGGATGTACCCGCTCCAAGACCAGTGTTGCTATTACCCCCGCCACGTGTTTGCACCATCTACATACGTCAATGATAAGCAATCGTTAGGATTTGCCATCAACGGTAGACATGTGTAGAATGATGTCGTACTGAATTTACTGAGGAAATAAATTCGCACAATAAACAGAGGCACAACAATTCGTCATCCACATACAACATCACTTAACCGATTACTTAACATTCAAGCAACAAAGTTTGCATACATCCAAAATTGCCAGCCTACATACACTGGACTTTCAGCGTCATCTCATAATGTTTTACATGGCCCAGATACAAAAGTACAAGACACGACATGCAACATCAACAACAAAATAAGAGGGACTAGCTCTAGAGCCCTAGTATCTACTCGCTATGGTCACTGTCCATGCCGAAGCCCTCCTCGTCCTCATCTCCACTAACAGCTGCCCCTATCTCGGGATCCTCATCCATCTCGTCCTCAGAGTCTAGCTCAGCTGCTCCAGGCAGGTGGTGAGGGTGGAGCTGATTATGCAGCTGGTGGATCTCCTCATGCAAGTTCTCATTGTACTCCTCAGCATTAGCTAGCTGCTGCTCAAGCTCTAGCTGTCGGGCCCTCAAAGTGTCCTCCTCATGCCAGGCTTCATTCCTCTCACCAAGCACATGGAGTAGCATGCGCTCGCAGTTCCTGTGAGCAGTAGTCACCCTGTCGCGCTGCTCTCTCACTGCAAGCAGGTCCTGGCTCAGTTCACTGTTCTTCTGGACCGCCTGATCCCTCTCTTGGGTCACGCGGGCCAACTCTGCCTGCAGCCTCTCAACCTCAGTGTCGAACTCACGCTGGCGCTTCTCATCCTGGACGGTGAGAAAAGACCCGGACAAGCGACCCAAACAACGCTCCAGGCCTCCATAGGTCTTCATCAAAGCGTACATAGCACTCATAGTTGCACTGTCACTGTGCTGGTCCTCATCCGCACTCCTCTCTAGAGCGTTCACCTCGGACTGATCCCACACCGAAGTGTAGGGGTCACCCCGGGGAAACACCCCAGCGAAGGCGTGGGCCAGCTCCTGTGGAAACCTCTCCATGAGGTCCCTCAGAACTGCGAAAGCTGTCCGGCTGGCACCGTGGAAAGGCGTGGCACCTCGGGACTCGTACACCCAGCCGCCCGAGGCAGGGTCACCTCCACTGGTAGGGACCACTGCCTCGATCCCCACCAGGGTGCAGTCACCAAGCTGCTTCTTGTCCCAGTAGTAGCAAGGTTCCCTTCCTTCGGGATACCCCATCGAACTGAGCACCCTCCATAGCAAAGTGGGCATCCCAAACTCGTCCAGGAACTGGCTCTTATGACACGAGCTCCGGGCTGCCAACGGATGGCGAGGGGCCCGCCCACCAGTGGACTTGCGAGCGGTGAGTCTAGTGCGTGGCATGTGCTGCAAAGGGAATACCTTGGTTAAGATCGAGGATTATCTTTAATTATTTTATTTAGAATTGGGACAGATTAAATTAAGGGGAAAGTAAGCAATGACATGAAATGAACTTGATGCATGCACGGACTTACGATCTCACAAACTTAGAAACAAAAATTAACACTAAGCGGTATATGCGGTGGCACATGGCGTTCTCTCATAACGTAACTAGCGTTCTAAGCGGGATCGTGGTTAGTGTACCTGCAGAAAACTCATTTCAGCCCAACCACAGTATGAATATGCAGAACAAGAATTTAAAGCTATACACCCCACATACATAGACACCCGTCCATGCATATGACGTGTTACTACCCACATCATCGCCCTAGTGACGGCATCGCCTCTTAGGACGGAATCTCCCAACATGCGATACGGTTCCCAAGCACACCAAAACATGTGTGCATGACACAGCACCTAACAACACTCCTCTAGACCGGCAGTGTATCCGATCATGCTCTCACACTTACCGAGGTGTAGAGGAAAAATTGATCCATACATTACCACTCAAATGAATAGTACTCATACTATTGCACGTCGTATGAGCGACGAAATAGAAATATGATGCATTAACCCCCAAGTCAGTACTTACTAGCCACCTTAGAGTCCTTAACTGGGCATAAAGGATATGACCATGGCACACTAGATAGTTTTTCCAAAAACTTAGTTTGACACCTTGATTATCATTAATAAAAATCTTTTATTAAACCGGTTTAAGTTTCGTTTAGAACGCACTTATGAACAGTAACTCGCTAAACCTTGCTCCGATGCCAGCTGTAACAGAACCGCCCAAATTATAAGAGATTAAGCCTAATAGCGACCATTTGCATAGTCAAATCATCCAGCTTAAGCCCATATAATCCCAGTAGTCCGTGAAATCTCAAAGGATTTCAAACCACCTATCGTACACACAGCCAAGATCGTAATAAGTTCAGCGGTCACCATCCACAGTTACATCCAGTTCGAAAATATCCATCGAAAACATCGAAGTGCTTAAAGTTATTACAAACCAAGTTCACAAGTAGCGGAAGCTTCGTAGTTGAAAATAAGACACACACTTAGTCTGACACGGTGCCATAGTTTTGGTCATTCCCACAAAAGCAAAAGAGAAGACACAGTGACCATCGCCCTTGGTCTAGTCATCACCCATAGCAGGGTACAGGTAGAGGATGCAATAACCATAGTACATTGGACCATCTGCAAAACAATATGGGAATAGAACCCTGAGTACGGGAATGTACTCAGCTAGACTTACCCGTCATAAACTCAAAAATAAAGACTCTTCAAGGATCATGAAGGCTATATAGTGGGGGTAGCCGATGACCTTTTGCATAAAAGCACGATTCTATTAACACGTCCTAATAAATTCTTTCCTCTTTTAATTAGCTCAAGTTGAAAGTATCATTACCTATTATCTAGGTTTGCACCTGCACTAAGGCAAACAAATATAATAATATGATTGTGCCTCATCATAGCATCCATGCAATTATTTGTCATATAACCCAAGTGTTCCATAGTCCTTACTACGAGGACAGGGCTCATGTCAAGTGCTCACTATCTAGGAGCGATGGCGATTCGAATCGATTTCTAACCAGCTGGCGAGTTATTCCCCACACAAACCACACTCACTGATCAAGTGAGCTACAGATCACCGTGTTGCACTATCCAGGACCAATTCGCGGGTTCGACAGGCACCTCCCGTACCCGAGGAAAGTTCCGGCGACCGAGGTATCCAAGGTATACCAAGGTTGCGCGCCGCGCCCTCGTCGTTCTCCTCAACCATCACCAATACAGCGCGTACATCGGGCCCATTCCCGGCCCGGATAGTGCTCAGGCTTCGCGGTCGGAACGACTTATCCTTCCAACTAAGTGTGGGGCATGCGTTCAACATGACAAGACGGCCGTCAACGATCGGTCCTTAATCGACACAGGCAGGGGCACTATAGTCAACCCACCATAAGACCCTGCCCGGTCTCCAATTCCATTCCACACTTGGTTATTCTCTACCAAAGCAATCACTGCTTAATCAAGCAGGTATCCACCTATATCTCGCAGGTGACAGGAAATCACCCGACTTCTACCGGACTAAGCAGGCTAAGCATAGACTCCGTGCCTATCTACATAGGACAAGGTAGATCAATGAGTAGTGATAGCAAGGAGTGCATATGCACTAACGGTGTCAAGCAATTCCTAACACTTAAATGCAACATAGTAGAACGAGCATAATGTATTATTTAAGTTAGCGAGAATAGGGAGGCTTAGAATGCTCCGGGGCTTGCCTTTCTCGAACGTGCTCAGCTTATGATCCGGGCACTCCTGTTGCTCCTCTCCGGGTTCCGACACTCCCAGATGTTCCTACTCCTGTGCTTCTTCCTGCTCCTCGGGTCCCACCTCGTTCTCCTGCGAGCCTGTATGATGCATGTGTGCTCATGAGTGGAGTGCGAGATGCCCAGGGTGCAATGCTCATGTGAGAGAAAACCAGATGACTATGACATGATGCATAGATGGTTTAGATGGTCATCTACAAGGCAGTCAATGTCATCCAAAAGTATGTAAACACACTAAGTATCTAATTCCTTCTTTTCTACAAATTATCCTCAAGTGTAACCAGCAAACTCACAAGATGCTTCAAAGATACACCAAACCCTTTTTATTCTATTTAAACCATATATAACAATTCATATTCCCTTTATTCATTTTTAGACCCATCAAAATAGCATGCATTTCTATTTATCAATAAATTCCACAAAAATTACAGGAGACTACCACTCAACCATAAAGTCCACTATAAATCTTCCATAATTTTTGGACACTTACTTTGAGCTACAAAAATCACAAGATTAATTCCTAAAGGCAAATAAAAATACTCTACTGTGGTTTAAGTGTCAAACAGCAGATTTCATATTTTTATAATTTGCTTAGTATCATGAGAAACATCTACAAAAATTTCCAGATTAATTGCATGATCCAATTATTTATTAAAAATCATAAACCACTGTCATGCAAGCATTTAAATCACCACAAATTCATTCATACACCAAATAATGTGTAGCAATATTTTCCCAGTGACTAAACATACATGCAGAGCCAGCAAAACAAATTTCACATTTTTCTGAGTCATATTTTAATTACTATGCATTTTCTAATTTCAACAAAAACATAGATTAATTATTTCTGTCCAGAAAAAGTGTTCAAACATGACATGCAATTACATCAAACTGTAGATCTGAGAACAGAGAGCACACCAAAATTTGTTTCACCAATTTTGGAACCATACAACTCAACATATAGATTTTACAAGATTTAAACCGATTTCTAGAAAATGTTTATTTAAGAAAACCGCCGAAAAACACTAAACTCACCCAGATCCACACCCGCAGAGGCATTGACAGGTGGGATCCAGGGCTGTGACCCCACGGGTCAGCCACGCAACACACCGGCCGATCTTCGGCCGGCCGGCTCTCGCCGATGGTGAGGTCTCCGGCTACGGGGTGAGCACCAGCGTGCTCTCCGCAGCGAGGCGCACCCAGGGGTGCCCTTGGATCGGCCGGAGGATGACCGGAACACCTCCGACAAGCGTGCATGGTGGCGCGGCGGCGCTGCTCGCCGTGGCCAGGCCGCTCCGGAGCGGTAGAGCGCGCGCAAACGACCCTCCGAGCTTCCTCACCTCACTACCGACCTAGCGCACCAAAGAACGAGCGAATAGAGGCAGGATACAGCAAGATCTGTCACGGCGGAGCTCTCCGGCGAGGTCGGAGCAACTCCGGTGAGCGATTCACGGCGCACGACTGCTTCTCACCTCGGTAGAGCTTACGCAGGGGTTACTGCGGCGACGGCGAGTGCGCTGGTGTCCTTGACGTCGAGGTTGGAGCTCTAGTGCGACCGCGGCGAACGGCGGGGCTTTCTCCGGCAATGGCGCGGGCGGAGCTGCTGCTGCTGCGGCTGTGCGCGCTGATGGAGGAAGGAGGGAGAAGGCGCGGGCGACAGAATGGAGGGAGCGGTCTGGGGGGCGCGGGGCGGCGTCCCGACCAGGGTGAGGGGGTGGTCGGCCGCGGCGCGCCCAACGCCGGCGTACGGCCGCCACGTGGCCGCCGCGGGATGGGGCAAGGCGGGCACCGAGCGCGGGAGAGAGAGGGGAGGGGGAGGCAGGCCGGGCTGCTGGCTGGGCCGAAAGGGAGGCGGGTCGGCCCAGCAGCGCCTGTCCCCCTTTTTTTTTGAAATTCTTTTCTCAAATTCTTTCTAAATTCATTTGGACCATTTAAAAATCACTTTCACCCTTTTCTCCCAAAATCAAAGTTGGTCCAAAACAAAAACCCTACAACTTTGTTTTAATAGGCAAGACCAAATTCCAAATTGAATTTGAATTACAGATTAAAACTAGTTCTAGGTTTTCAAATAAATTCATTTTGGGGATTTTTGTATAAATTCCATTTCTCAAATTCTATGGCTCCAAAAATTGCACAAAATTACTCTTAAATCTTTTTATACACAATTCAACCTAATTTGAATATTTCACAATTTTAGAAGCAAGCATCATATTTTTAACACATTTAAATCACATAGAATAAAGCACATAAAATCACACTTTGGATGGATGACATGCTCATGTGATGCTATGCTTGATGAGAATGTTTATGAATGTTTTGAGAAGACTAAGTGCATGCTTAACACCTAAGGTGTTACAAATTAGGGGTACAAGATACCCACCTGAGAGAAAAGAAAAAGAAGAGCATCTCATTCTCCTCAAAAAGTTTCAAGAAAGCAAGGAAGGTATGTATCTCCTCAAAAGAGCAAAAGTAGAATTAGACTTTCACCATTGTTATCACCATTATCACCATACACCATTCATTCGCCACACATGCACATCTTGATTTGACTTATTGATTTGTTTCTTTGGATCTATGGTTTGACTATATAATACATGTCTTATGAGTATGTATATTTTATCTCCCACCTGTGAGCTCCAGATATTAAAAGCCTTATTAGAGTAGGGTGAGAGAGAGGGCAATGTCACTATGCCTTAAACCATAAATACCACATATTTTGAGAGAAGGCATATACCATCACTACCTTGGTAAGGATCCAGAAATACCACAAAAGAGTGATCTGAGAGAGTCATACAAGGAATCTCTGAGTTTTATTTGAAAATCTGCAAAAACTCGAGAGCTATAGCTGATCAAGAATAAGAGACATGGCACTTGACTAGACTATTCTATCTTTTAACCACTCAAGACAGAGGTGACAGTTACAGTCCCAGGTGAAGGAAACAGGAAATGAGTGGACGCGTG
>NW_018396583.1:0-11688 GCF_000003195.3 Sorghum bicolor | reverse complement strand
ACGATCTAACTCATCGATGTTTCTGCAAAACACATGTTAGTCATAGTAATCAACGGTTGTCATCAATCATCGAAACCCATTCTAGGGGCTTAGATTCTTTCAATCTTTCCCTTTTTGGTGATTGATGACAACACCAGTAGAGTATATAAAAAGAGTCTGAGGTTTTCAACATGCTTGTTTCACATGAGCTTTTGTCGCTGCAAACAAAGAGGATTAGATATGCTCATGTAACCTAAGCCAATATAGTGCACTCATAGGATCTGCAATAAAGAGTTAGTGCAAGACATAGCTCATATATAATCAGAGTAAAATGTAGAAGCACAGACATATGAGCTTTAGAACCAAACAAGTGACATGAATTAAGATTAACCAAGATTCATGCATGTCACACAAGTGTATCTGACACACAAGAGTATCTCACAAAAGGAATGCAATAAGTAAACGTGATAAATGAGAGTAGCACACAAAATAAGAATCAAATCCCTCTCATAGCTCCCCCTCAAGCTATAAACTCCCAAATCTCTCCCCCTTTGTCGTCAAACACCAAAACCTAAGGGTCTGAAGGTGGGGAAGCAGAGAAGCTAGGTCCTAAAGGATGGGGAGCAACCATCAACTACTCAGCATCATCTAGACTGGTCTCTAGACTCGGCATAGGCTGATCTGTAGTACCTGGCTAACCCTCTCACTGTGTAACTAGCGGAGAAGCGGTCTAGGTCTGCACAACTGGCTCAGCAAGAGTGTCTACTGTTTGAGAGGTAGGTGCTAGAGCTGACGGCTGTCCCTAAGACTCTAAAATAGTAGCAGGCGGGACATCCTCAGACTGAGAGGCAAGGAGATCTATAGAAGCAACATAGGATGGGATCGTCTCTCTGGTGCTTGTCCCTGCCACTAGAGCTGAAAGTGGAGCTAGAACTATGGCAAACTGTTGTGTTGACTCATTTGAGGAGGAGGTGGCTACTATGGTATGTGACAGTGTCGGTTGCCCAGTAATCTCACTGTATTGAGCCTAGAAAGCCTTGGAGGTCAGTGTCATCAGCTAGGACTAAGCCTGTGTCACTGGTGTGAATCTCATATGGAAAGGAGTGTAGAGTGGGGACTGAAAGGTCTAGGGCACCTGATGTGTAGGAGAAGTAAAGGCCCCATAGCCTTAGTGACTGGGCCTGCCTAACTCAGAAATCCACTAGGTAGTTTAGCTCGATATGCCTGAGTAGCACCCTATGGAAGTTGGATTGATGGAAGCTAGATCCCCTAAACACCAGTAAGCATGACAAGTTGAGAGATCAGGCCAAGGTACTGCTGCTGGGTGGCCTAGTTTTTCCTCTAGATCTCAGCATGCTACCTCTAAAGCTCGAGCTGCTGCTCCTATAGCTCTAACTGATGCTGCTAAAACACATCCTGTCTAGCACAGATCTCAGCAAACACTGCAGCTATCTAGGCTCTATCCTGTGCACTCTCATGGTCTGCTCTCTCTTGTCCCTATGTCAGACGCTCAAGTAGTGTTGATGGTCGATATACCCCAAAAATATATATTCCAAACACCGTCAATATGCCTTGATTCCAAGTAAGAATAACATAACATGAACATATTTTATCAATAACTGGTTCCACTTATACTCTTAGCCTTTGATTGTAGGAAACAATAAAATGCAGCTTGGTGGGACCTAATGAGAGGGTCGGGCACCCCCATCATGGACCCACCAAGAGCTGAGCTACAAAGTACAATCCATGTCAAGATCTCTTATATGTAACTTGACCCTCAGATCAACTTCCAATGGTAAAAGATCATTGCACATGGATCCATGGGCCCACAAGGAAGCAAGCAACGTGACAACTACTCAGGTACTGATCAAGCCATTGTACATGACATGTGGGGACACCTTCTAGAAGACCCTAGCGGGCCCACCTCTTAAGGTGGGGGTTGACCGACACCAAGGTGGAGGGACCCGAGGAGCTACTTCATGCTACTGACCTTAGGATCCTTCTAGAAGGCCAGGGCTAGGCCCACTGCCTAGTGAGGGGGTAGGGCAACCCCCCTGCGGACCCCACTATGTCGATTGCTCCAACCGACATCAAGCACAACTTCCACATGTCCAAATTCCCTTGGCCGTCCATCTAAGGTGGTTTCCAAGTTGGTTCATCCAAGGGTGGAGAAGGATCGAGCATGCAGATCGCTGAGATGGCACCCCCTCTCCTTCCTCTATAAATAGAGGCTGCCTCCACCCTTGAGAAGCATCCCCAAGCAATTCTCAATGTAGCCTCAAGCTCAAATCTTTCTCTTGGGAGATCAAGTGTAGTTGTAGTTAGTCTAGAGTGGGAGTTAGAGTCGAGTCGAGCGAAGCTCGGGGTCTCCGGAGTCGTCTTCTGGAGAGTCTGATAACGCTCTTGTATCTTTCCTTTGTAAGACTTTTCCTTTATTAATATAATATTCTTACTTTACTTTACTTAGAATTTACTTAGTATAAGTCTATCTTTATAGCCTTGTTGTGTGCTTGACTTAGTAGTGTAGTTGTCTTAGTTGGAGTGGTTTCCTATACCAACTCCTTGTGTGTGTTTCATCGTCCTATCTAGAATAGGAGCTTTAGCTATCTGTGCGGTAGTTAGAGTTGTGGGAATTAGTGTAAGCATGGTGCTTAGACTAAGGCTCACCTTTGATGGTCGCTAGTGTGGACGGACGGTAGGAGTGCACTGGCAGGACGTGACAGGTCATGCTCGGCATTAGGATTTCCTCACGTACAAACTAGTTCTTAAAAGGTAGGACATCCATAAGAGTATAGTCGCTTTAGCAGGTGTTTTGTCTCATGTTTTCTTGGCTATCTCCCTCACACAAGCAGTAAGGCGTCAATCTAGTAGGCCTGGGAAAATTACCCGATATCCATTACCCGTACCCAAATTACCCGAATCCGAACCCGAATTACCCGAACTCGAGATACCCGATCCTAAATTCGGATAGCAATTTTGATTACCCGAAATTAGTTTGGGAAATTCGGGTAATATCCCCCGGTACCCGAACTACCCGAATTACCCAAATATTTGTCTATATCTTTGTATTTATCATGTGTTGTTAGTTAAATATTAGAACCTATCAATTTATTAGAACATAATTCTCTTTGTTTGAACAAGTGATAGTAATATATTATTCTCTACAAAATGCTATTCAAATTCTATACAAATTGCTGCTGAAATTATATATAAATTACTATTGAAATTTCGTATAGTGTGTTGTTTTTTAAAAGTTCGGGTAAATCGGGAATATCTGAACCCGAACCCGAATTATCGGGTACCCGAAATTGCGGGTAGTGTTTTTTCAGGACTAATATCGGGTAACAATTTTAATTACCCGAATTTTAAATTACCCGAATTACCCGACCCGAAAAAATCGGATAACCCGAATGCCCAGGCTTACAATCTAGTTGACTCAGCTGTCTAGTAGGATAAGTACACAAAAGTAAAGTAGGATACATATGAGTCCTTTATTCACTCGTTGTCCTCCCACCTAGCTAGCTCTCTACCATTTATCTTTAGATTAAGACCTATCTAAGATCATTTATCCATCCTTATCGTTTATCCTCTTACCCTCCTTCTACACTAGTTGACACTAGATTGTAGTAGACACAAGGATCTCTTTCCCCTTTTATCAAACATTCCTAGCTCTGCTTTCCCTTGGGATAAATAAATAATGATACCATGGAATACTCATCCTCGGTGAAGTGCTACATCGATAAATTCTGTCCGCTTGCAGAATATTCATATCTTTATAGCAACACATAGAATTACCCACACTTGGCATCTCTGACGCCATTGCTAAGGCCGGGCTCTCAGCCTAACTTAGTGGTTGCACTATGATTTGCCAACAAGTAGTCTAAGGAGAGCAGGGTCAGTGTGGGAAGCAGCTACTAAACTATCAACCTCATCATCGTGTGATGCTCTAGGTGTGAAGCGAGGGAGATCCTGGTAGTCATCATCAGAGTTGTCAATGGGATTTGACGCTATGTTAACATCAAGACCCTAGGTATCTAGCTACTCTAGATCTATCTTAGTGAGACCTCTAATGGCGGCATCCTACTCAGCTGCTATCTCTGGGACCACTAGTCGGTGACTCTAGCAAAAAGGAGTAACCTAAGCTACTACCCTGAGTAGTTGTGAAGCATCATACCAAGGATACACCGTAGGTGTCACAAGTGGCATAGGGCGAGCTGCCATATATATTAGGAAGGGGATCCAATGGGCATATGGCATATGGCACTTTGCCTTGAATCCCTCATATATAACATCCTCAATCTCACTTAGCAGCAAGTCCTAGATGTCAAATGGGATCTGGCGAACAAGGTGAAACAAGAGCCACTGCTGTAGACATGTTAGGCCCTCTACAAACCCCTCTCTTAGTAGAAGATTTTGCCTCATGACTGCATATAGTGGACGAGTTGTGGGAGTCAAGTAATGAGGCATCTGACTAGATCCCTCTCCAAAATTACTCCTGAAGCAAGGACGAACAACGTCAGCTGAAGGGCATCTAGGTTGATCAACTTTCGGGTAGCAAAGCTGGTGTAGACGCACCTCCTGCTGAGGTATCCTCAATAGCTCTCTGGCCCTAGCACTAGAAATCTCCTGAGGCTCCCCTCTTAAACTGAAGTGTATAGACATGTGGTCCAGGTGGATCCAAGTTGTAGCATAGAACTCTCTGACCCAAGCCTAAACATAGGATCCACTCTTGCCAATCAGATCAGCCAGCCTAGGTAGATATGAGAAGTAAACCTTGATCTCATCTCCCATAATAGTAGTAATGCTGTCAATGGAGATGACTCTATGACTACCAAAAGGGACATTGTTGTCCACATATGCCCTATAAAAATCCTCATGTAGCACTGTGTAGAAGTGCTGAACCCTCTCCTGCCTCTAAAGCAGAAACCAAGTGTCAAGTGGAACTCTTCGGAGCTGCTGCACTTTCTAGGCCTCATGTTCCTAAGGTCATAGTGAACGACCTCTAGACCCTAGGACTCGCTAGGTATCTAACGAGTACCACATCGAGACAGCTTAAGGGAAGGTGGAGGGATCACCTAAGTACAAACCCTAGTGAACAGACATCGAGATGGTGAAGCCACCTATATCTATGGCTTAGCTCCCTAATCACTGTGACTATCTAGGGTGGTCTCCTATATCTCTAGTGCAACCTCCTGAGCCACTATCTGCTCTGTGTCTGACGAACCAATGCGAAGTGCACCGACTCTTCCACCTCTACAGCCTCTGTCATAGGCCTCTACCACTGCTAGTGCCTCTGCTGCATCATGCTCCTCTCTAGTGTGCTTTTTCTTAGTGATCGTCTTTGCTTTCCCTTTTCCTTTTTCTGCTACTGTAGGATGGGAGGGAGGTCTGTCCTCATCCCTTGGACCACCACCAATGTTCTTGCACTGAGCCATGGTGACAAGAACAAGGACCCAACTACCTCAAGCAATCAACTATCAATCAAATTCAAACTAGTTCCCCTTGACTCAAAGAACCACTTATCAAAGTAATCAGAATCACTGTGATTGACAAGATGATGAACTGACACCTTGCGAGGCTTGGCCTCAATCTATACTCGTGGGCTTGGCCCCAAGTCAATCTACCACTACCAACTTACCAAAACCAAATTGACTCGCTATAGAGAAAGAATAGAAGAATATACAATAAATAATGTACTTAATCTAGGGATGAGAATGATCCTTAAAGTCAGAAGCAAGTAGTGGATAAGAATTAGGGATTGAAAGGCTTAGTTTACTACCTTGAGGCACTGAAACCTTGTGAATGAGGAAAGAAAATGATGGTGGTTTGGACGGTAGATAACTCCTAATTTTAACTGTCAACTAAATATGAAAATGGAATTATTTGCAAGCACTTAGTAGATATAGGGTTATCACTAACAGAATTACATGAGTTTTGGTGAATGTCTGTTTCTATAGGGGGTTATCGAAATAATAACAAAAAGAGGTCCACATGTCAGATTTACATAGAGAGAAGACTCGAACGTCAACTCTAGAGTACTCTAAGACTAGGGAAGACAACACCTAAAAGGTGGGGCCCACCTGCCATAGGGCAGCGGTAGGTGCCCCACCTGTTAGGGGCGGCCGCCCAGGGGGGAGAGCCAATCAGCTTCCACCTCGTGGATCCTACCTCCACCGCCTTTGAGGAGTAATCTTGAGCGCACGTTTAAGTCGATTTGATTCGAGGGCTATGGTGCTTCCTAGGGTGCTATAAATAAGACCCTGACCCCCCTAGAGATCAATTCTAAAACCCTAATTCATATTTTTCCAGAGAGAATTAGATAGAGAGGGTTCTCTCAAATGGATCTGTCTCTATAGGGTTATAGCAACAAGAGATATTGAGAGAGTATAGGGTGAAGATAGGAGTTGAGGAAGCCAGACCTATCAGTGTTTTCTTCTTTGTATCTTCGGGATCAAGTCTCCTAACCTGAGGCTTGGTTCTAGAATCGTTTGGCAATTCAACTTCTAATACTAGTATGTTATTGTTCTTATTGTTTTTTAGTTTATGTGTTTACTTTATTCGCTTCGCGTAGGGAATAGAGTAATTATTCGTAGCGTAAGCGTGGTGCTTGGGCTTGGAATACTCATAGATACTCCCTGTTTGGCCAGATTTGTGGTAGCATTGGGGGGAAGTGACAATCCTCCCGTGTCTCTGTCACCCACGTCCCATCAGGAGGTAAGGTAGGATATATGGTGCTAGGGTCAAGCACTCTCTGAGGTGTCTCTTTTCTCTAGTTACTCCCCTTAGAACAATAATCTACACACTTACCATAGGTTAGAAGAACACTAAAGAAAGAGTTCTCTCTATATAGGTCATAGCTCACTATCTTGTCTTGTAGCCCATGGGTAGTAGGTAAGATAGGGTTACTCTTTTGCACGCTTTCTCCTAGTGGTAAAAAAATAAATACGATACTCTAGACTTATCTTCCAGGTGAAGTGCTTACCGATATCCGCGCTTGCGAATCATTTCTCTTTGATTCTTTCGTGTGCGTAACTAATATCAACAAGCATTTCTGGCGCCATTGCCGGGAAGAAAGACGGTCTGCTTAGATAACCTGTATTATACTTTTATCTTTTTTCTGTTATCTCACCTTTTCTTACATCTTATATTTTATTTAATGGATACCTTAAATTTCATTCCTATCATTCAGTTCTCTGCACCCATGGAGACCAGCCTAGTGCCACATGAGTCATCACAACCTATCCAAACATGTAGCTATAGGCTGAGTCCACGGTTGATTGCATTGGTCCAAAGCCTATCCTTTTCATGAGGAGATGAAAATCCTTACCTACACATTAGAGACTTTGAGCAAACATGTGACTGTCTTCGCATAGAAGGCATATCTGATGAAAATCTCTGTTGGAAGCTATTTCTTTTTTCAATAAAGGGAAAAGCTAGACAATAGTATAATAGAGCCCTAGGTAAGCAACAAGAAGATATTGGGGATCTTTACGTTCCAACTTTTGCCTAGATTTCTATCCCATCTCCCAAATCATCGACCTTAGAGTCAAGGTTCTCACTATAAAGCAAGAATCTAAAGAATCATTGGCTTCAGCCTGGAATCGATTTACTACAATCTTAGCATCCGGTCCGGACCTTAGTCAACCAAACCCTATTCTTTTACAACATTTTTATAAAGGCGTGAGTAGAGAAAGTAGAAAGTTGAGAATCTTTCTTGCATGTCTCCTCTGAGAAAGCAAGATTAATCCTAGATCAAATCCTATCCACTGAATTTGATTACCTCCTAGAAGTAGAGCCTCAACCCCAGTCAGCTGAAACCAACTCTTTGCCAGACACACCATCTACTTCAACTAACTGTCTTGAGCAAGAAGAAATTTTGTTTCCAGATTTTATGCTAGACATAGAACCTGATCTCTTTTCTGAATTTGGAAACGTTTTGAGTTATCACTCTATGAAAGGGCCACAGAGAAACTGCAGAGAGTCTTTTAATCCACTCGAGGACATTCCCTCTAGAAGAACCTCAGGAGAATTAGTATCTATCATAAGTAATGAATGGTTAGAAGAGTCAGAGCTCTCCACTGAAATAATCTGTTTAGATTCATCTTCTATTCCGATTGATTGCATAATCAATACAGATCAAATAAATGCTCTCTATAATCCAGTTGTGGGGATAAATATTATTTCTATGTCTCTTGCAAAACATTTAATACAAGGCATGACATTAATCCCAACAATAAAATTTATGAGAAGTCTCTCAGGACATATTATCCCCAGTTTAGGAATCCTACACATCCTACCCATTTAGGTAGAAGAAACCCCAGTGCATTTAAGCTTTTATATCTTTGATATATGGGACTTCGACCTGTTGATAGGACAACCTTTTAGACGACTTCGGAGAAAAACAAGAGGACCCGTGTTCAGTATTGCCTTGACATGCTTGAACCAGACTCAGTTCCCCACCAGCCGGTTTTCAAATCTAATCACAATGTGGCGCACATGGATGAAAAATGGTTCCATCGGACCAAGGAAAATCAAAAGGTTTATTGCGCACCGAGTGAGAAAGGGCCACGTTGGACTTGCAAGAGCAAAAATTATATCAAGAGAAGGTTATGTTTCTTACTGCAGTCGCTCGGCCTAGGTTTGATGTTGAGGATATCATGATATTTGATGGTAAGATTGGCATGCACCCATTTGTATCTTCGAAACTTGCCAAAAGGAAGAGTCTGAATAGGCCACGTGGCCGATACCATGATATTTGATGGTAAGATTGGCATGCACCCATTTGTATCTTCGGAACTTGCCAAAAGGAAGAGTCTCAATAGGCCACGTGATACGATGGTCACGAAGGCAATGACATCCCTAACCAGGGACGTCGTTAGAAGATTTGTCATTGACAAACTATTGCCAAACATCAAATCAAAATGGCCACTTGAGGACCAACATAATACAATTGGATACAACAAGACAATTGTAGAACACACATTGCCCCTAATGATCCTGAGTTTGTAGCAGCTACACAAAGCCAGGGGCGGATCTACAGTAGTAGCATGGGGGTACAATTGTCCCCCAAAAATTTCTTGAAAAACATTTATTATATATTATTTAATAACATGTATATGTATAATACATTGTTATATACAACTGTTAGTCTGCTCAGCCCATACAACAGCCTCGACACTCTACATTCATAACTATTTTATCATCGTTTAGTAATCTAATTATGTTATGTCTATGTTGATGAACTATTTTATTTTTATCCGTACCCCTATGATTAAAATGCTAAATCCTCCACTGGCACAAGCAGACGGATGGGACATCCGGTTGACATGTCATACAGTCTAAAAGGTTATTGTCAACCAAAAAATTGAATGATACAGATTCTGAGTTTGACTTTTAGATGACAGTCATACAAGTATGTACCTTTTTCCCTAATATAAACCATTACCTCTATTAGACGTCTTTGTTGACCTTCCGATTCTGATCACATAAAGTTTCGAGAAAAATGCCCTGACATGGAAATAGTAGGATATCCTATTTAATTTAAAGTAATCAAAGGCTTAAATATTTTGACAGGAATATACTAAAATAACTATCTGTTAAGCTTCCATATAGTAAACATAGCTGCGTGCTGACCAATATACCAAAATGTAACCATCTCATCAGAGATACAGCAACTGGATAAAGAGTGATAGGCCTAAAATATACATTTAGCACACAGGAAGAATTAAGATCAAGAATCACGATAAAACAACAGCCACCATGCCAGCCATTTTATCATTTAAAGTAAGCAAGCCACCGCACTGCAGCTATAATTTCTGCACTCTAAGTCAAACACAAACTCATCAAATATGATCAGACACAACGCACTGGAAACATTATTACTTATCACAGTTGAGTTCTGTTTTGTACGTAATAGTTAATACACGCAGGGGAACCACTGACAAGTTGCATTTTAGCACCCAGAAATCCAAACTTAAACAAGCGATATATAGGAACAGATTGACTAGGCACAAGATGGACGCTAGAAAACACAGGGCAATCACATTCAGAAGCCTCCAAGCACAGCACCAAATTTTTATTTAGGCCACCAGCAACCTGCCAATAGAATTTACATTAGACTTAGTTTGCAGTTAGAAAACAGATGATGCAGCATACAAACATACATGTTGGAACCTGAGACGTCGGAGGTCGCTGGAGTCCCGTGGTGAAGGGGCACCACGCACTGGCCACGACCAGCCCATGCGCAGGTCTTAGTCACGGCTTCTCTTCCTCCTCTGATATACTTGGTCCACCATAACAGTACATGCACGATAGTGCTCTAAAGAAGAAAGAAAAACATTTACTGACCGTGAACATTATCAAAAGATCATAATCGACAGAGAACTAATGGTTCTTGCTGCCATCAGCAATATAGAAAGAGTTGGAGACAGTGGCATCACTAGGTAAACTGGGGAAAATTTAGAAAGCACAATAAGAAGTTTAGTTTCAGACAGACCTAGCATTGAAGACTTCAGGAAATGGTCATCTTCAGGAAACATCTGCAGATTTTTTGACTTAAGCAAGAACCCAATAGCAGCGTCATCGAAATCCAGTAAGCTGCCAAACTTAATAAGCTCAGCGAGCAAAGGGATCTGATCCGCCATCTCATAGAGCAGGCCTTGAGATATCTCCTTTGCGAAGTAGGTCGCAAACTCAATCTTTTCTTTGTAGCTGGGCTCGCTGTCGCAACTCTGCATGTACAGCTTGGAATCCTCCCTTTCCCACCTAAGCATTCGGCTGGACTTCACATCCACAACCTCTCCAGATGACAATCTTACACTATACCCCACTGTGATTGGTTCATCACTCTCTTGGACAGTCACATTCAGAAGGCAAGAAACCATCCTGTGCCTCTTTTCAGCAGGAATGTCCAGAGCAGGATCAGCAAGGAATGAGAGAATTATTTTGAGTAGACCAACCTTGATCACCTTACTTGGATCAACTGTTCTGAAATGGTAATTGTCTAAGGTGAAGGCATCATTCTTGGTGACTGCTTTGGATATTCTTTGAACACCAATGCTATCATAGATGCAGTTAAGGCTTGCTCGAGACATGGAAGGTAGAATAGAAGCAGGATACCAGATAAAAAATGAATGCTGAGTTAGCTTGCTGAACAAGTCTGTAAGTAGTAGATCATCAGGAATGAACACATCCTCCTTCTTTGATAAAATGATCTTTCCATCAGTACACACAGGAACTTTGACACAACCAGAAAGAAGTTCCTGGGTGTTTGTGCTCCAGTTTGTCGCAATGAATTTCCAGAAAGCAGAGCAATCAGACACAGCTATCTCCTGGACGGATTTCTCCCATCTGACCCATAGTTTGCAGTAATCTTCAGAACCAGGTCCATTCCTCACGTCCAAAGAGTACAAAAAAAAGTCAAGTAACTTTTTGTCATAATGTTTGTCCAGGACATGAAGCTGCAGGCCAAAAAGACTGTTCGGATCATGAAGAACACAGCTTCTTGAGGTCACCCATTCTCCACCATCCATTTCGTTTGGTATCCAAATCCAATTGTTATTTTTATTTTACAAAATGTCGAGCCAGGCGACCCCCGCGGATATCCGCTGACGTGCCGTCTGCACGCTTTTGTCCCCTTTTTTTTTTTTTTTTTTTTTTTTTTTTTTTTTTTTTTTTTTTTTTTTTTTTTTTTTTTTTTTTTTTTTTTCT
>NW_018396582.1:10408-12712 GCF_000003195.3 Sorghum bicolor | reverse complement strand
ACTGGGGAGCGAACTTGAGCACCTTGAGTTCTAAGGAGACAGGTGGCTGAGGTGTGCATGGATGGGCAAGTTGGGCTTAGCGGGCTGGGCCGTTGCGATGCAGAGGAGGTGGCAGCACGTTAGCTGGGCCGCAATGGGGCTGGCTACTGGCCTAGTAGAGCAATGGGGCAAGGGAATGGGTATGTCATGGAGTGGGCCAGGCATCTTGGGCCTTGCACACCGTAGCGGCCTAGGAGGGGAGGTGTGGTGCGGTTGTGTCATCAGGTGGCCAAGGTTGGCTAGGAGGGTGTAGGTGGCCTGTCATGCATGAGCTGGGCCTGGTTGGAGGAGGATTGGTTGGGCCAACGTGGAAGGGAAAAGAGGAGTGGGCCGGCGGGAAGGAGAGAGGAGGAGCAGTGGTGGCACAAGAAGAGGAGGTGGGCTAGGAAGAAAAGAAAAAGCCTTTTTGCTTTTATGATTTGTGATTTAAGTAATTTGAGAGGGAATTCAAAAGGATTTGAGATGAATTCCAAACTGATTGAGAGGGACTTTGGTACGTATTTGTGCACTCCAAACTCCAACCAAGACTCAATTGAAAACCAATTCCAGAGCCAAGGCACACTCCTACAATCAAATCTAGATTTATGCAACAATTTATTAACAAGCTCTATTAGTTTGACTCAGGTTTGACCTAGCCACTACATGATTCACACATTTCATGAAAAGTTTTAAAAAAGCCTGTATTATTGGTTGTGTGAAAACCCGGGTTGTTACATTTAATCCCCCTCAATTCCTTCCAATCATCTTGGTTTCAAGATGATTAACCAAACATGCTGCATTTTTTCGTGTAAAATCGCGTGCTACGCGGTTGGTGGGATTCGAACTTTAGACCTCACCCTCGCGCGTATCCTCTTCCACCACTCCACCTATCACTCACTTGTGTTTGTAATAGAGTTTAGTTCCCCACATACTATGATAAAGCAAACATAAATTGATTATTTGAGGCCCTAAACAGATTCAAATGGAAAAGTTGTCAACTACAAAGTTTTACAACTTTTTAAGACCTACAACTTTTATATTGATAGTTCCTTCATCCGAGGTCCTTTACAAAATTTGAATTTCAAATTTGAGAAATTCTAACGTAGTTTTCGATGACAAGATGATTTCAAATGAAAAAATTATCAACTATAAAGTTTCATAACTTTTCAAGATCTACAACTTTCATTTTGACGGTTTTTTAGGTCATTTGAAAAGCTCAAAAAATTCAAGTTCAAATAATTTCTACAGGCGGATTTCTTAAGAAACCGCCTGTAGAAATCATATTTCTACAGGCGGTTTCTTAAGAAATCCGCCTGTAGAAATACATGATTTCTACAGGCGGTTTTGTTAGAAAAACTGCCTGTAAAAATTGATTTTCACAGGCGGTTTTGTAGTCAGGTAAGCCAATTTATTTCCACAGGCGCTTTTAATTAAAACCGCCTGTAAAAATTATGTTCCACCGCTGGCTTTGAGCACTTTTGTACTAGTGTGGCAGATTGGATGGCAAAGTGGCAGATTGGATGGCAAAGCTTACGGCCACTACCTTTCTTCCATGCTTGGGTGATGTTTTGCAAAGGCTGCCTGTTGTCGGTAGGTCACCACCAGGTGTCTCCTTTCTCAGCATCAACCACTAATTCATCCTGGATCATGCAGAGGGAACCACAAGTCCACGATCTTCATGACAGATAATTCAAGTCCGGGCACCCCCTAGGACGTCAGTTTTAGGATATATATCTAGAACTGAACTAGCTTGTCCATGCCAGCGAGCACACTATCAACTGCCTCATCAAGACAAACTGAGGGCATGGATCGCAAGCATGATGAGGAATTCTGTACACTAGTGGACAAAACGAGTGATGCAGGGGTGTTTGTCCCCTCTTGCTCCACATGTGCCCTGCCTGCTACTGCAGTCTATCAGCAACCTCAAACCCAATTTCTTGATGCATCCCAATCCTACTGGTGACTTCCACGGAGAACTTGTAACCCTCATAAAACAGAATGTTGAAGACAAAATGATATAAAGAAGTTCCTGTTGGTGGTGTGGTATTATTTATTGTACCCAACTATACAATTGGTGTCTTTTTGCAACAGACTTAATAAAGTTTCTTTAATCACAATGACATAAAGGTATCCATCTATTACCCATTCGTTAACAATTAATTGTGCAACCATATATATGGAGCAATGTGCCCTACCTAAACACAAGAGTTGTAAGTTGCAAAGGGACATATATAGAGTATTTTTTTCCACGTCATCTCAGAATAACATGACGTGTAATAGTATCTC
>NW_018396582.1:5156-9771 GCF_000003195.3 Sorghum bicolor | reverse complement strand
CAACAGCATGCAGCAGTCCAATTTCATGATGCATAATTTAACTGCAGCCAAGAACTTGTGGCCCTCAGAAAATTTAAAGTTTGGTAAACAAAACAATAAGGAAACTCCTGGTCGTAGTGTTAATTATAGCCCCATATATCTATATTTGTTTGGGCGCCGACTAGGACGTCAATTTCATGTAGTCGAGAACCTGATCTTGGTACTCCAAGCCAGGGCGCACGTACACCATTAACTGCTTCATCAAGAACTTGGATAGGAAGGATTGCAAGTATGCTATGGATATTAGTAAACTGGAGGAAAAGTTGAGAGACGTGGGGGGTGTTTGGCCTCCCTTGCTCCCCATTTTATCTGTCTTTAGTACTTAAGTCCCTCAGCAACGCGAACCCTATTTCTTGATGCCACGGAATCATACTTGTGACCTTCATCGAGAACTTTTGACCCTGAGAAAATTGAATGTTAGAAAAAATTAAAAATATAAGTAAATCCTTGTTGCTGGTGTTTTATTTAAAGTCCCGGCTCCATCTATACTTCGTTCTTTGTTAATCACAATGATATAATGATATCCACATCTAGTACTTTTATTTTGTTGTCTGTCTCTAAATTGTCACATAGAAAAACAATTTGTAACTTTTTCATATGACCTTAGATGAAGACGCATATTATTTTGAGTTCATTGATTTTGAAATTTAAAATTTTCAAACAGCTAAGGATGTTCACATGGTCTATACTAAATTTATTGTTCTCAATATAATCTACAAATTTGTAGTTGAATTTTTTTTATTTGAGGTCTTCAGATTCCCAAATATGTGCTACAAGTTCATAGGTTCTGAAATTCAAAATTTCGAGTTTCTAAATGATCTAGAATGTTCACTCTGTTCATATCAAAGTTTTTTTTCTTTTAGTAAGGTTTTTATTTGAAGTTATTTAGTCTCTCGAATTTTGTTTTAAGTTCACATATTTTGAGGTTCAAAATCTTGAATATTTCAAACAATCTCGGATGGAGACACATCCTATCTTTAAGTTGTAGTGCTTGACAATATTTGAATCTTTGTAGTTCAAACTTTTTTCATTTGACTTCATTTAGTAGTGTAGTGGTTATGAAATGTTTGTACATTGAGATGGAATCCTATACATATATAATCTGGAGTTAGTACTGTCCAGGTCAGCTATAAACGACATGATCTTTTTTGTTTCCATGTTTCTTTGGAACCATGATATATGGAGGCGGACATCTTATGGTGCCAGCCTCCATTAATAGATTTTTAACGGAGGGTATTCCGACCGCCTTGATGATGATGTTAGTAGTGTATAACAGAGTGTTAATGTCATATCAATACTTCAGGTTGGCTTCAGATTTTCTGCATAGGGTTTTTATCTGGGTTATACACAATCTATGGATGATAAAATGAATACTGCAAGGATCCAAATATATTTGGATGATCAATTAGTAGTTACTTATGTTACTACTATACACATTGTTAAGCACATACTAATTAGAATTAGTGATGATGTCAAACTGGACCTTTAAGGAATGGACATGTCCTTTGGAATAGACATGAACTCGTTCCTTGGACGATTATATGTATCCAATATTCCAATCACTTGTTCATTTGGACAACACATTAAACAACACGTACAATCATTCATTCCTTTAGTCTGTTGTTCCATTTATTTTTCCGACGTCCAAGTTTCAATACTCCCTTTGTCCCTGAAAGCTTTAACTCCTAGAATCTATGACGGTCAAAAAAATTTTAGGTTTGACCAACTTTATAGAAAAGAGCATCAATATCTATGACATATATAAAATAAGTATCTTATGAAAATATATTCTATGATAAATTAAGTCTAATGTATTAATTTGGTGCTATAGATCTTAGTATTTTTTCTAGAAATTTAGTCAAAGTTTTAAAAGTTTGGCTTAGGACAACTCTATAAGTTAAAGCTTTCAGAGACAGAGGGAGTACTTACAGACATCAATGTAGATGCAGGAGCCATTTTCATATACAATTCATATGAGCCCAATGCAATAAATGGCAAAAGAATAGGAAACATATTTCAATTGAAAAATAAGAGCTAAAAAGATGGAACATAGACTCTAACATCATTGTAGATGCAGAATCCATACATAATTCATATGAGCCCAATGCAATAAATGGCTAAAGAATAGGAAACATATTTCAGTGGAAAAATAAGAGATAATGATGGAACATAGACTCAACCCGCTTGACTATAATAAATACAAAACTTGACTTGATCATCTGTATCCCTCAGGATAAAAGTAAGGCCTCAAAGTAGTAGTGCATCAGACAATGAGATCACTCATAACACAGCTGATACCATCGTGTTACATGTTAGGATTGGGAAACACTGGCAAGTTTTTCAACCCGATGTTACAAGAGTACTGTAGGAAATTAGCACAATTTGCTTGATACAAGATCAACAACTGCTATCACTGCCGAAAACCAACTTTTTCTTCTGTGGATTGAAGTATATGCGTCAGCAGAGGAACCTTCTTTCACTGTTGACAGCCTTACCATCACAAGAGCTATCCGAGCACATGAATATGCCATGTGAAAGATGCAATCCTTAGCCTGTCCAATCTGTCCAAGAAATGCCTCGCTCCCAGCAAGCACTGTGGCTGCGGTTGGGTTTCTCCAAGTGTACTCCATAGAGC
This sequence comes from Sorghum bicolor, assembly GCF_000003195.3. Taxonomy (NCBI): domain Eukaryota; kingdom Viridiplantae; phylum Streptophyta; class Magnoliopsida; order Poales; family Poaceae; genus Sorghum; species Sorghum bicolor. The sequence goes on along the minus strand of NW_018396582.1, from coordinate 7,097 downwards.
ACACCTCAAGAAATGGGAAGCCACCACTTGCACTCCAGTACACACATAGTCCCAAGAAGCTTGCATCCATGATGAGTGACGTGGTCCTCACCACATCACAAGAGCTATCTGAGCACATGAGATTGGTGTTCTTTTGTTTGGTAATCAACCCAAGAACATGGAGTCACCATGTACCTCTAGGTGTTCTTTTGTTTGGTAATTAGAAGCAGCGCGATGGGCCATCCATCATTTATGAGTTGAATGGTTGGTTCCTGCATATTGCCATGTATAATTCATGAAGCTTCCGAACAAATGCTTATATTGTTTAATAAAATATATTGGTCAGATGTAAGACAATGTTTGAGCTTTCACTAGTACATAAATCTTATTGGAGGCGCGTAGAATCAGTTAATCGCTATAACTCAATTTTTAGAGATGGTTCCATTAAGACAACCACCTCTGAAAATGAGTGATTTTCAGCAGCAGTTTTATTTAGTCAACCACCTTTGAAACCGCTCGTGAATCACTCATTTTCAGAGACGGTTAACTAAGTCAAATCACAAATAAATTCATAACTTTTTAAAATAAAGTCAGATGAAGACACATTTTATATCAAAGTTGTAGAGGTCAACGAGATCTAGAATGTTGTAGTTGATAAATTTTTTGTTGAGTCCAAATATATAAATTAATTCTCAGATTTTGAATTTTTCAATGACCTTGGATGCAAAAATGTTATATATCAAAGTTGTAGTGTTTGACGAGATTTAAAACTTCATTGTTGAAAGTTTTATCATTTAAGATTATTTATGAGCCACAATATTGATTGCAAGATTTATATATATTAGTATAAATAGATAGTATAATTAGACATAAGTGATTGCATGGTGCGGTGGTAAGGTAGGGATCACACGAGGCATGGGTTGTGGGTTTGAATCTATGTTGTCACTTATTAAAAACATGTCAAAAATAAACCATGTAAGTTGTGGTTAGTCCAGCTATATTAAAAATAGTTTTTAAGTTTTATTAGCCTCTAAATATTAAAAAAAAATTGAAAATTTTGTAGAGTGACAGTTGACTTAAGTCAACCACCTCTGAAAATGATTTTCAGCAATGGTTGACTTAAGACAACCGCGCCAGAAAAACGATTTTTAGCATCGGTTTTCAAACCATCTCTGAAAATCACTTATCTTTAGTGACGGTGGCACTACAGCGGTTGTGCTGACCGTCTCTAAAAACCTATTTTACCCGCCTCGAAAGAAGTTTTGTGTAGTAGTGAATGGAGGCACACATGGCAACCACCTCCAATCGATGGTCACCGTTAATGGGCAGACCATGGAGGCAGGCGCTTTGCCTACCTCGGTAAATCAGTAGAGAAAACAAAAAAAGAATAAAAGCCCATAGCCTAGACCTAACAGGCCTCGACCTAGGACTCGCAGAACTGCCACTATGCGCCGATATCGCTAGGGTAGTGGGCCCAGCCCTGCGCGCACCACAATTGTGGTTGCTCGATCCACCGAGTGCATATCCCGTGTCACCGGATCTGGCCGTCACACCTCCACCAGATCTGGCCTCCTCCACCTCCGCCTCCACTAGATCTGGCCGCACCTCCACCGGATCCGGATCTGGCCTCCGGCTCGCACCACATCACCTCCACCAGATCAGGCCGCATGCGCCCTCTCCTATCGCATCCCAAAGGTGGTAAAGGGGGACCACGACACTGTCGCTGTGAGGACAAGCAGTGTGCACACTACTATAGAAAAACTTGCCAACGGGTGCTAGACCAAGTGGTCAAGCACTTTCCTGCAGCACCCCAGGTCCCAAGTTCGATCCCTGGGTGGGACGAATTTAGGAACTGGCTGGTGGGTGGGTGTGTGTGCGCTTCGATGCCGCATCGCTCACTGTGCCGGCTGGGTAAAAAATCCCCCTCGCTGCTGGGGCAAGGTTCGGGGGGTTTCTCGATCG
>NW_018396582.1:0-4946 GCF_000003195.3 Sorghum bicolor | reverse complement strand
ATTTCGGTCCAGTAAGCGCCGATCATGTGGGAGTGCTATAAGTGCCGCATGGCCATAGGATCTGGCAGGCGTTTAATACTGTGAGTGGGGGTCTTCCCCTCACTGGCTGATTTTTTTACTATAAAAAACTTAACCATGGCTTGCAATAGGCATTAACTGAGGTAGTTTTTGCAACCGCCTCTAAGTAAAAGTCACTGTAAATCAATGGTTTACCAAGGAAATTCAAATGCCCGCCATGTTAAATAAAATAAAAAACCAAATAAATAAGAAAACCCATGGACAGCCCATCCACATGTTGTTATTGTTGTTGCTGCTGCTTGCCAATGCTACCATTCACAGGACGGCTGGGGTCAGGTCGCTCGCCGTTTAATCGAGCCTCTAGCCACTGGATCTGGGACCAAAGGAGGGGAGGGGGAGCGCCACCAGGTTCGACCACCCCCACTACCGGAGTTCGTGCCCATGATGCTAGATCCGGCCATTCCCACCGCTATGATGCTAGTAATCTAGCCACCCCCAATGCATGTGACTCTAGATCTATGAGAGAGAGGGTGAGATAGATCTTGCCGATCCAAGAAAGAGAGAGAGAGAGAGGATGGGACATACTTCTACACTGGATCCACGCTGCCATGGCCAAGGAGAGCACGTCCACCGCCACCACTGTAAGGGAGAAGGCGGCCACCATCCCACGCGCCTGCTAGGAGGCCTACCTCGCTCTCGCTAGGGTGTCACGTGCCTGCGTCGCGCCCAACATGAGCACGAGCATCGCTACCCATGGGGCCTCAGAGAGAGGGAGGGACGGAATGAAGGGGTGCTGCCACCGTGCGTCATGGTCTGTAGTGACGGAGAGGTGTTGCTGGCCAGATCTGGGAGGGAGGGGAGAGGAACAGGCACTGCCGCCATGTGCCGTGGTCTGTAGGGAGGAAGAGGAGGAAGAGGTGTTGCCGACCAGATATGAGAGGGATGGAGGGGCGAGATTGAGACAGTGGAGGAAGGGAGCAATGGGGTGGGAAGATGACTCAGGATGAGGGAGACATTGAGTTGGGGGCTCACTAGGACTAGGAGAGAATGAGGGATTTAGGGTTTCTAATCATTTTCTTTATATATCACATAAGGTATTGGTCTGGTGTGGGCTAGCGGGTTGGGCTTTATTTACCGTAGTGGTTGAAATACAATGCCCGCCTCGGTTAATGATTTACCGAGGCGGTTGCGTTACGATGTCCATCTCGGTTAATATATATTAGCCGAGGCTGTTGCTTGCATGGCTGCCCAACCTTGTATAACCGAGGTGGGCAACAAGGCCGCCCGCCTCTAAGCCCAAAAGCCAAACACTGTCCAAAATAAATTTTGTAGTATTTGCACCAGATCTACGTCTTGGGAGCGAGAGGGAGCCAACCGTGGTGTAGAAGACAAGGAGCGTGCGCTGGATCTAAGGTATTTGGCCACGCCAGCACTGGATCCCGGACCGTGCCTGGTGGATCCGCCACTTGGGAGGGAGAGGGAGGCTGCCACAGTGGAGAGGAGGACCATGCACCGGATCTGACCTCCCCGACTGTGACACCATCGGATCTTGGAGGGGTTGAGGAGGAGCTCCTGCTACCGCCATTGTCAAGAAGATGGGTGCATGACCACCGTGACCATGCCCTATGCTGCCAGAAGATTGTGAGGGAAGGCCACAGGGAGAGAGTGTGGAGGGAGGGCTGAAGAGAGAAAGAATGGATAGAGAGAGAGAGCAACGACATCCGAGGGAGAGCGCGTGTGAGGGAGAGCGATGGCACAACTGAGGGCGGGAGAGGGCATTGTGCTCTGGGAGGGAGAGAGAGAGAGTGGAGGGGAACCCAAACCCTAACTCGCCCATATATGATGGGTGTGGTATCGGACCGAGGTATGGGTTGTTTGGGCCACAATTTTTTGAGTGGGTTGTTTGCGCCACTATTTCTGGAGTGCGTAGTTTGGGCCACTATTTTTTGGAGTGGGTTGTATGGGCCACTATTTTTGGAGACGGGTCATATAGCATGCCCGCGTCTGAAAATGAATTTTTGGAGGCGGGCGTGCCTTAAGACGACAGCCTCCGAAAATAGACTCTTTTTGGAGGCGGTTTTCTTAAAATGCCCACCTCCTTAAATCGATTTTAGGAGGCAGGCAATAGTGACTGTCTCCATAAATCAAAAATCTCCGCCTCCGTTAATCCATCAAGTTTTTGGAGGCGATTGAATTATATGACCGCCTCCATTAATAAAAAGGCACCGTCTTGAAAAATCATTTATGTAGTAGTGTATCTTACTTTTGTACCCTGTCCAGTTAAAACTAACAAACGTGACACTATTTTTGACTACATATTTACAGGTTGTCACACCTACACCACAATGCTGCCATGCACCAACTGGGATTGTTACTCAGAGAGAATACCTACGCCAACTGGGACTCGCCATTGTTTTCCCAGAGGGGACGAATGGCACGTACAACAATACTGAGTTTTCAGCCATGACTCAGGTCGATCATGAACTCACTGTGTTTTTATAGACAATCACTGATTTATGCAATTTGGAGGCCACCGCATTAATTAATGGTAAGATTATGCCTTCCTTTTTTTTGGGGGCAAATAAAACACCCTGAAACTATTTGTTTTTGAGAGGAAGGCAACTCAATCTGTGGCGTTGCCTGAATTTTTGTCATAAAAAAAATATGTCATTTAATAACCAATTTAGCCTTTCATGGAATTTAGCATTTTTGCATCTGAATGAAACTGCAGCTGTTGGAACTGGCCAATTGATGTGGCTATGTACGTCTCATCAAGTAGATAGCCCGAAATCAATACATTTTGAAAAAATTAGAGTGTCCCCGGCCCGAGAGCTCCTTAATAAAATAACTTACTATATCGTCTTTTGGTAAAAAAATAAAAAATAAAAATATCAATCTAACAGTTTTGTATATCAACATTCCAAAGATATGCGCGATTGGTAAAGATTTCTGCTGACTCCTTACATATGTAGGAATATTATGTACTCCGCATCAAGACATGCCGCCATTTTTTTACACTTGTGAACAGTTTTTGGGCAATTACATTCGTTGTACCAGTTTTATTCACCCATAGCCTGTCCTGCATGCCTCCTGGCCGGGCCTTGCTGCAGATCAACACCTCATGATACTGGAGCTCGCAGTGGGAACCACAGTCTTCTTGACCGATCCTACGACTCTGTGTGCATCTTGGGACATCAATATCAGGACCTCCAGAACCTCAGCTCTTTACTCCAAGACAAGAGCACACCATAAACTGCTTCATCTGTTACTTGAAGGACAAGGACACAAAGCATGCCAACGAAGTGTGTGACCTGAAGGACAAAATGTGCGGCCTCTGCTAATTTAGTCCATCATTGACTGCAACCCCAATTTCTCGGTGAATCCCAATCCTAATTTGAACTTTCATCAACAATTTGCGGCCCTCAGAATATGGAAGGGCTGAGAAACAGAATAATATAAAGAATTTTCTGTTGGTGGTGTGGTATTTATACGGTCCTCATCTCAACTCGATTTGTAAAAGTTAATCTACATGAGTTGAGTGGATACTAGTACATGACTGAAATGTCACAGAATGATCATGCAAATCTACTCTTGATTCCCTTAGGTGGTGATCGGATCCAATTGTCCTATGTATTCGTAACATTAATTAGTGCAGCCATATGTACCACCGCGGTTGGAACAAATTGAAATGAAAACTCAGCTAACTTGTACACATGAAAATATTCATGTAGCTCATGCCAGATCTGAAAGGGGCCAAGCAGAAAAACTAGTACTCATCTAGCTACCTGATGAGTAGTAGTGGCTGAAATTGAACGAAAATGGTTGTCTTAGGTGATTGGGAATATCACTACTCACATTTTGTAGCAGCTATGGTCAATGTCCAATCGCATCCCGATTCTATAGTTCACCACCATACAGTACCTCACGACCTAGCGTACTTTTGTGATGAAGAAATGGGCCGTCAGATTATAACTTCTGTTTGCAGATCCACTTGCCAGTCACAGTATTGGTACTGTATATGGCGAGGAACCAGGCGGTAGATGCTGTTGACGAACATGACCTAACACTTATCCACATGGCACCACACAAATTAGGATCAGCAAGCATGCAGCTAAAATTAGCTGAAATCAGCAAAATCATAGTTGGTGGTGACATGCTAAATGGAGCTTGTCTTGGAGCGAGACACCTTGAGATGCTGGATCGGTGAGGAGGAGCACCTTGCATGGGCCTATGCAGAGTGGCAAGAGGCTGAAGCGTGCTGGGGCCAATGGCAACATAGAGCACTGCTGAAGTCATGTGCTGGACCGTGGTTGTACACAGGCTCAAACCGGCCATAAGGAGGGTCCAAAGGAGCAATTGGTAGCTCTCGCACAAAGCTAGATGGTCTAGGGAAGGCGCTCGGCGGCCCAGCTGGCATGGAGCAGGTGTGCCGGCCAATGGCATGTACTCCACAAGTCCCCAAATCACAAGGCAGCCCAACTGTCCGTAGAGAGCTGTGCCTTAGGTTCGATCAAAGGCAGCCTAGGACGGAGCTGACGAAGAAGAGCACGGCCGCTCGACATACTTGCCCTCCTTACCTAGTGTAGGCTGCTGCCACTTGACAGCCTAGACATGCTGTGCCACCAAGTATGCAATAGCTAGCCTGGATTGTGATGGTGAGGATGACTAGAGAGATGATGTAGGAATAAAATGCTTATTGGTCATAATTAACTCACACTGCAGCCCACACAAACTAGAGTGTCTTGAATCAAGTAAGAAAATACTGGCACTAGCTAGATGGTGCATTTAGTACACACATTGATTATAAATATATAATAAAATGAATTGAATACCTAGTTGTTTATTAGATGCACATGCAATTCAGACATGGCACAGAAAGAAGATTGAAATATTGCAATATGATGATATGACCTAAAGCTATTGATGAA